>NW_028180315.1:0-23028 GCF_964030765.1 Micromesistius poutassou | reverse complement strand
TCTCCTCTGTATCAGAGTGAGCAGTGATCATAGCGTCAGTCTTTTAACAGTTTCATGCCCTGGCAGGAACGCTACGTTATTCTACAGAGAGCAGATGTACTCGTTAGTGAGAGAGTAAAGGAAGTGAGATGATGAGGCATTGAACCAGACGTCAGTGTGATCTTAGGACCAGTCGATGCTGGGAAGGGCCAAAAGAAATGGATGAAGTAAAGCTACAAAGGAATGTTTCATTACACTCCCCACTTTGATTATTTATAATCACAAAATATTAACTGATTATAAAATATATAAAGGCCTTATCACCAAAAGTACAAATGACAAAAAGTCGGATTGCACATTTTCCCACAAGCAGTAAGTCCATCAATCAGAAATGAACTGTCGTAACAATTGTTCATGTATTCAGAGTATATTGAGTATATAGAGGAAAAGTGTATATTGAGAAAAAAAGAAAAAAACTCAAATGGTCCATATAGAAGAATGATGCTATTTCAAACAAGGTGCAAGTCAGACATGATACAGGTTGTATTATGATTTTATTATCGTGTCATCAGGAATCCCTAAGAAATTTTAAATTGCCCCTTGGGGACAAATAAAGTGCTTTGAAGTCGGAGCTAACCTCGGAGTGTGAGTGAGTGAGTGAGTGAGTGAAATCCTGTTAGACACTGGGGACAATGTTGGTTTCCTCTTGACAATTTAAGACCACAGACAGCATGTGTGTGTGTGTGTGTGTGTGTGTGTGTGTGTGTGTGTGTGTGTGTGTGTGTGTGTGTGTGTGTGTGTGTGTGTGTGTGTGTGTGTGTGTGTGTGTGTGTGTGTGTGTGTGTGTGTGTGTACCTTGTTTATTAGAGCCCTGTCTATATCAGACAGCATTAGTATTTTGTTGGTTTTCTTGGTTGTTTTGGGCATTGAACTTCATGAGCCTTAGTTCTGTTAACAGCGCTGATAAGAAACAGGGACATTTCTAGTTGGAGGGGGGGGCGTATGTAACAGATTTCATGTTAACCCTAGTATGTTGGATGTTTCCCAAGTCCACAAGAACACAAGTACAGACCAGACCGCTGATTGAGGAAGGGCTTGTTTCTAAAGCTGGGAGCCTCATGGCTGTTATGAAACATCCGTGGTTAGGGAGGGATGTTTTTTCAGGAAACGAGAGTTCCACACAACGTGGAGTTACTTCTCCCTTTTTGGAGACAAAGATCAACACCTAAACACCTAAAACTAAACAGACAATAACAATGAGAAAATTGTGCTTAATTTATTAGTAGTTAGTACAGCATTTATTTGTTCATCTATTTCACAGCTGTTAGCTGGCAGCTAGAGTTGCCATGTTGGATGAAGGGAGGACAAATGTCTGTCAGACCCTGTACTGTATAAAGTTATATTGAGGTTTGAGTACAGGCTTGATTAGTTGATAGTCGTTTCTTCGTCCCTTTTCAGTCTGAGTTTAAATAAGACCTTTTAGTTTTGTAAATATTGGCTAGGGTGAGAAGTATCACTGAATGAGGTTTTGATATCCGGTCAGAACGAGGGGCGTGTTTAAAGCTCTATCACTGTAAGGACCTTACAGTGATAGAGCACCTTAGGGCGTGTTTAGCTAGAGCTTTAAACATGCCCCTCATTAAGGTTCTTAGTGATAGAGCTTTAAACACGCCCCTCATTAAGGTTCTTAGTGATAGAGCTTTAAACACGCCCCTCATTAAGGTCCTTACAGTGATAGAGCTTTAAACACGCCCCTCATTAAGGTCCTTACAGTGATAGAGCTTTAAACACGCCCCTCATTAAGGTCCTTACAGTGATAGAGCTTTAAACACGCCCCTCATTAAGGTCCTTACAGTGATAGAGCTTTAAACACGCCCCTCATTAAGGTTCTCACAGTGATAGAGCTTTAAACACGCCCCTCATTAAGGTTATGACTGAAAATTTATCCAATCCAGTGATATTTCTCAACCTAATCAATAGTTGATTTGAGTTGCCAGATAACTGCTGTGAAATAGAATTGGTGAGTTGCTTTTATTCATCAAGCCCAAAGTCCATGCAAGATAATCTCCTGACATTCAGCTTGTGTGTGTATGTGTGTGAGTGTGAGTGTGTGTGTGTCTTTCAAAAAATAAACTAACTTTTGAGAATGATGATGGAGTTTGTGAAAGAGAAGGACCATCACGTGTCCACTAGACTACCTTCTAGTGTACAGCTTGACCTCTCCTAGACATGTCCACTACCTTCTAGTGTACAGCTTGACCACTCCTAGACATGTCCACTACCTTCTAGTGTACAGCTTGACCACTCCTAGACATGTCCACTACCTTCTAGTGTACAGCTTGACCACTCCTAGACATGTCCACTACCTTCTAGTGTACAGCTTGACCGCTCCCTGATATGTCTACTATGCTACCTGCTGTATTCTCCCTCTGTATGTTTTATCTTTGTGATATACGTTATATATTTACATTTTATGTTTTATCTTTATGTGATATATTGTATGTTTGCATTATATATGTTGTATCTTTGAATTGTATTTGTGTGTGTGTGTGTGTGTGTGTGTGTGTGTGTGTGTGTGTGTGTGTGTGTGTGTGTGTGTGTGTGTGTGTGTGTGTGTGTGTGTGTGTGTGTGTGTGTGTGTGTGTGTGTGTGTGTGTGTGTGTGTGTGTGTGTGGTTGCCTGAATGTGTAAAATGAAGGCATCTGATAAGAGTAAGAGAAATAAGAGAAATATCAAAACCTTACCTGATACTGATGGTATTAGATGCAAGCTGATTGGTCAGAATTAAAAAACATGTGACATTGTTTTTTCCAGCTGATGAAGCAGAGCTGATGCTTGAGGGAAGAAGTGGTGGAAGCTGTCAGAGAGAAACCATGGAAACCATCTCTGGACTCACTATGGGACCTGAGGTCCCGTCTTTGGACCTGAAAGAGACCAGGAAGAGAAGATGTGGTAGGTGCCCTTTTTAAAGAATTAAAAATAAATAAACCAGTATGTCACACCCCGCCTCGGGTGAAGGTAATGTACCCTTAATAAACCAGTGTCAGATAAGTGCATACAGCGGAGGCCAAAAGCCAAACATCTGAAAATAGTAAAATAAAACATTCAAAACCAATTCCACAATCAAATAATTAAATCAATTCAAATAATCAATAATCAAATATTCTCTATAATAAATCAAGCATATTCTAAATCAAATACCGGTACTTCAACTAATCAATGTCAATAAATCAAATAATCCATTAGCAAAATAAATGCAAATTAAACTCAATTACTGAATGCATTCAACCATAATTTACAACATAATAGAATAATCACCTCAGTTGATATTTAGCATCTCGTGGAGAGCTGAGCACCCTGCACAACCCAGACAACCTCTTCTGGCAACAGCATACAGCAGACTGTCAGAAGGACAGCCGCTCACCCCTTTTATACCCCATGGCCCCTCCCACTAGACAGGCCCAATTAACAGGGGGATTATAATACTGTGGCATTTTGCTAATCAACCATAAATAAACTCATCGAAATACAGCATGCATGTTAAAGTTCATTTCATCTTTTAGACCAGTGATTTTCACTAGTGCATTTAGGCTTGTCGCTCCTTAATGTCCAATGTCAATGTCCAGTGTCCTCCTTTGACACAAGGGAAAATGGTTTGGCCCAAATCGGGCCAATCAGTGGCAGCAGGTGTTTCCTGACACCATATTTAAAGCCCTCAGCCCCACCCTGACTCTTTTAGTCTGCAGTACAGAACCATGGTGAGAGGACAGACAGGGACAGTGGTCAAACTGTCACACAGTAAAACAAATATTTCTATCTACATCTCAAGATTTAAATTTAGCAAACGTTTGTAGCCTAAAAGACCAACCTGATGAACGCATAGACAGATTTATTGCAGGAAGCTGAGAGGATCAGACTGTCCTGATGATCTCTCTCACTACCTTCACCTCCGTTGTGTCAACAGCCAAATCTGCCTTCTTCCAACCAAAATAAACTCCTCCGCCTCCAACCACAGGAAACTGTTTTCCATCTTCCCTTCCCTCCTCACCCCTCCCCCCCTTCCTTCCTCCATCAAAGCTGATGACTTTCTAACCGTCTTTACCCAAAAGGTGAAGGACATCAGCTCCTCTTTTACCCCTGCCGCCATTCTCCCTCCCCCTATCCCCACCTCTGTTTTTACCCACTTTATCCCTCTCTCCTCTGGTGATGTCAACAGAATAGTTACGTCTAACCACAACGCCACATGCCCCCTTGACTCTATCCCCCCCCTCACTCCTCCAGGTCGTCTCGAGTGACGTCCTGCCATTCCTCACCACCTTCATCAACTCCTCCCTCACTTCAGGCCTTATTCCAGCCTTTCCCTGAAAACAGCCTTTCCCTGTATGCCTTTTAAGAAAAGACGTGACAGCATGGAAACAGAGAATTACAGAGTTTAGTTTGGACTAGTTAGGGAAAGGAGCTATAACAGATAATACAATAGACTGTGAGGATAACACACACCCAGGAATTATAATCATCTCTTCAGACATTTCCTGAAGGTTAATGCGCCAAAAAAATAAACAAAAATATGATTGTTCACAAGTCCCAAATCTCGAGTTTTGGGACTTGTCTTTTGAGGACGATTTAGAACACACTTAAGCAGAACAAGTACTGTCTTTTGCATACTTGTTATTAGACGAGTCTCAAGGCGAGTCTCAAGTCACTGTGTGGGCAAATTAACTGCGACTTGACTCCAAGTCTCTAACTCAAGTCCCCATCTCTGGTAAACGCTTGTGTATGAACTGTATCTATGTTCATGTATGTATCTGTCTTTATGTATGTATGTATTTATGTTTATGTGTATATCTATGTTCATGTGTGTGTGTGTGTGTGTGTGTGTGTGTATGTTTATGTCTGCATGTATAGTATGTATGTGTGTATTCTTATGTATGTAAGTATTTATGTTTGTATGTATGTATATAAGTATGTTACTGTGTGTGTTTGTGTGTGTATATATGTTTCTGCATGTATCTAAGTATGTATGTGTGTATTTGTGTGTGTATGTTTTACTGCAGGGGTCCCCAACATTTGTAATGTCCTGCCAATAATAAAAAAAAACATTGTGTGCCAATCGTTTTTTAAATGCATATATGTAAAGGCTGCTCATTTAACTGAAGTGATATCAAGGGCTTATGGAATTTAAAAAAATACATTAAGTTTATAATTACTATGAACATATCTAAAATGATCCCAGAATACATATCCTCATATTTTCTGCGCGAGCCGTTGTTAATGACCCTGGTGACACGCAGGCCACATGTTGCCCCCCCCCCCCTCTGTATGATTACCTTTGTATTACTGTATGTATTACTTTATGACTGTATGTGTTACTGTATTACTGTATGTATTACTGTAGGTGTGTCTATATTTTAATAATGAGGGAATAATAACATGTATGCTAGAGACCAGTACTTGTTGTGCTTAAGTGTGTTCTAAACTCAACATCAGAGCCACAGTACCAGTCATCACTTACTGAGGTGTTCTCAGTAGAGGTCTTCAGGTGTTTCTTCAAGACGAGGAGGGATTCTGCAGACCGTAGAGAGACTGTCTGGACTGTGAATGATAGCCATGCAGTATGAATATATCTCTGTGTACATTAATCTGTGTGTGTGTGTGTGTGTGTGTGTGTCCTACTCTTTAACAGCTCTAAAGTCGTGCAGCATTGTCATTCTGATCTTCGGACTGCTGAGTATTCTCCTAATCTCCCTGCGCTTCAGTGAGTTTAAATCATATCTTCCTGAATATGATGGACAAGAGATCAGAATACTGTTCTACAAATACTTTGTAGGACAGGCTATAACGGCATTAAAGGTTATGTAATACCAAACTTGACAAAATGATTAGGATGGCATACAAGAAATAGCAAGAATTGCAAGAAATTTTGAAGCTGATTTTAACTAACCCTCATATATTAAACCAGCATATATTAAATATATTAAACCTGCATATATAAAAAAAAAAAAAAGCTGATCCACATGCCTAGTCCTGGGGTTATGCACGGGGTGTCACGTGGGCCCATTACTCATGTCTTACTCTGTATGCGCACTACTAGCATCTACATAGCGTCTTTTTCTGTGTTTGCTTTCATTAGTTTCAATTGGAGCTGGTTAGCGGTTTTGCATCCTCCTCCACAAGCACCACCCCCGACTCGTTAATCTCTGAGCGGGAGTGTCTTCCCAAACCTGGGAAATCTTTGTAGATACTGCTGTGTTATTCAATCATTTAGGAAAAGGCAGGTGAGAAAACTGGGTCAGAATCTTCTGGGTCGCCCTCTAGTGGACAGGTATTAGGAGAGAGTGAAGGGAGTGTCTGATGGTGCATCTCTGGATACGTGTTGGAAACGTTCACTCCTCTCCTCCTGGTTTCTTCTGGTTCAGTGATGCCCACGGAGGAGGAGGTGGCCCCCAGCATCATAGATTTACACTCCTCTACCCTGCGATTGCCCGTGGGCCAAACGGCCCGCTTCACCTGCAATGCCAGCGGCACGCCGGAGACCACCGTCGAGTGGCTCCACAACGGCAGGCCCCTGGAGAGGGACGGCACAGACGACCAATCAGAGGCCTGGGTGGAGAGGGGGTTCCTCTTCGTCAGAGGGGTGAGGTATGGCGTGAACACGGTCTGCTGCATGGCAAGCAACAGCGCTGGCACGGCCAATCACACCGCTGAGCTGCTTGTCTTTGGTAAGATCTGGATCCAAGGAGAGATGTTTGTTGTTGATGTATTTATAACGTTGTTGTTGAGGTGTGTATATATTTAAGGGGGTCGCCGTCCCTCCGCTGCGCGTCGGGACAGACAACGCCCCTTAACTGTGGTATAATGACCGTATACCACTGACTGAAGTGATCTATTGCTTTTATAAAACGGTTACACAAGTATGGCGAAATGAAAGTCATAGACACCCTCAATTTTGAAAAAGCTAGAAAGTCGGAAAAGCATTTTTTTTAACGAATACAAAAAAGTAGTCCCTCCTGGCTGCCGGCAAAGTGTACGGCGGTTGCTATGCAACACACTGTAGCGTCCTTCAGAGAGAAGGCTAGAGACGGTAGCTCGGTTCGCCAGCAATTTAGCCTTCTATCGAGCAGTTCACTCAGCGTGTGCCTATTGCTTTACAACATTTCCACCCTCTCCAGCAATCAACATGTTTTTTAGGCTTCAGTGAACTATGCTATTGCTTTTATATATAAATAAACAACAGTTCAAGTTAGGCGCGGAGTGATACTGAACTCTGTAAACTGAACGGGCGTCATAGCTGTGTGTATACGCTCAATATACAACAGTTGGGAACCAATCAGATCGCTTGATTTAAGCCACCCGTTTTATAAATATATATATATTGTGGCATCCCGCCACTTACACCTCGGCCCAGGCGGGTCCAAGGTGTAGTGGTGGACGGCGTATACCGCCGCCACCCACTGGTCGGCAGCAGAGAGCAGAGCGTCTCTCGCTCCAATCAGCGCGATTGGAGACACCTGGTGAGGGAGAGACAAGTACCTGGGGCCATCTTAAAAGGGAGCCCAGGAACAGACATCAGGAGGCCAGAGGGACTAGAGGCTCACGGAGACCCTAGAAGTACTGCATTGTGTTGTATTGGCGGTTGGGAACCAATCAGATCGCTTGATTTAAGCCACCCGTTTTATAAATATATATATATATATATATATATTCATAAATGTATGTGTATATATATACACGTATACAAAATTATATATATATATATATATATATATATATATATATACCAACTGAAAACAAATCCTCATCCGCTTATCCGGGGTCGGGTCGGGTCGCGGGGGCTCAAGCATGAATCAGCATTTTTTTAATTTTCCAATGCAAATTAATGGGGGGATTTTGGGCGAATAACCTGGAATATCTCGGGAATTATGAATAATATCATGTCTTGTTCTCCCGTCAGATGCCTGTGAACTCACACTGGACCCAAACACAGCCCACAGACGACTCTCTCTGTCTGAGGACAACAGAAAGGTGACGCTGGTCAGAGAGGACCAGTCGTATCCGGATCACCCAGAGAGATTTGACTCCTATGCCCAGGTGTTGTGTAGAGAGGCTCTGACTGGCCGCTGTTACTGGGAGGTAGAGAGGAAAGGAGGTGTTAATATAGGAGTGACATACAGAGGAATCACAAGGAGAGGACGGGGTGTTGACAGCGGGCTTGGATTGAACAACAAGTCCTGGAGTCTTCTTTGTCATGATGTTAGTTACTCTGCCCTGTACAACGATAGACGGACAGACCTCCCTCTCCCCCCCGCTGGCTCTACCAGAGTAGGAGTGTATCTGGACCGGCCTGCTGGCACTCTGTCCTTCTACAGAGTGTCCCGAGGTGTAGGAGGGTCCTCAGACACACTGACACACATCCACACCTTCAGGTCCACCTTCACCCAGGAGGACCTCCTCCCTGGGTTTATGGTACCGTGGGTGGGTGACTCAGTGTCTCTGTGTCGGTTGTAGAAAAAAAAAAAAGAGCGGCGGGGCGGGCACACACACACACACACACACAAAACAAGTTGTTGGGGGCGGGGGGGGGGTTACGGTCCACGTGAGGTCTGTGGGCTTAACGGAGGCGTTCCAGGCGCCTGTCACCTGGAGCGCGTCTATACGTTGACTTTGTACAGATCGGCGCCGCCCCGTCTCTTTTGGCGTGAGCGCGGCTTTAGGCTGATCACTGTCGCGTCCACGCAAATCTGATAGGTCAATGAACAGTGAGGAGTTGAGATTGTCATCCCTCTCTTCGCCCCGTTCCCCAAACGTGACATACAAAATGTCCTGGAACCAAAGAGATATTTATAAGATATAACAAAATAATAATTCTGAAGCTCCGCCACCAGGGGGTGCTGCTGCACCTGCCGCACCCCTACTTCCCACGCCCGTCTCTCTGTCTCTGTCTCTCTTTCTCCCTCTCTATCCCTCTCGCTCTCTTTCTCTCTCGTCTCCCTCTCCCTCCGTCCTCTCCCTCCTCCCCCCTCCTCCCCCCGTCTCCCTCTCCCCCTCCTCCCCCCTCGTCTCCCTCTCCCCCCCTCCCCTCCTCCTCCCCCCTCCTCCCCCCCCCCCCGTCTCCCTCTCCCCCTCCTCCCCCCTCGTCTCCCCCTCCTCCCCCCCCCCCCCGTCTCCCCCTCCTTTTTATGGGGCTTCCTAAAAGTTGATGCTGGTAAACCATGAAAGGAAGAGACTTTTAAGATCTTCCATAGGGTTACCTGAGCAGGTTTTATTAAGATTTCATTTTTAATTTGAAATGTATATTAAATACCTATTGATGGTAAATCACATGTTTTTTTTATGCTACAATATTTGTCCATTTTAACACATTACCATATTTTATTCTCCAGGGCTCTGATCATCACTTTTGTCCTAATCCTAACAAGGATGATTTAGATGAGATTAGATTCATTAGGATCCCGATTAGCAACACACCAGAGAGAGAGCTAGTCTTCCTGGGTCCCAAACATCAAATATAGACAACAGACAATCACTTGTTTGACCTTATGTCAAACTCAAATAGAAATAGACTAATAAAAAAGTTAAAAAAATATATGAAGGCTACAAAAAGAAATGACAACATTAAAAATGTATATACATTATGGACCACATGATTTTTTTGCAGACTTTTTAAAGTTGTATTTGCTATTTTTGCTAGAACGTATGTTTTTTTGGTAGTTCATTCCATAATGAAATAGTTGTGTAAATGATGGTATTTTTCAGTAGATTGGACCTCGGTCTGGGTAAAGCTAGCTGTCCTTTACTTGCTCCTCTAGTGCTATGACCGTGTCTGTCAGACACACTGACTAGACCTTCAGCAAAGAAGGCGGGTCTTTTGCAGTTTAAGACTGACCTTAGGAACAACAAGAGGTTAAGAGAGATTGTTTGTTTTACTGTGAGCCATGAAAGGCTAGTATGCATTACTTCAGTGTTAGTGTGAGTAGAGCAGCTCGGTGCCAAAGGAACCTGATTTAAAGCAGGTTTTATATTTCATTCATAATAAGCAGGAGGTCTGTGTTGTAAATGACTTTAAACTGAGTATTGATTCCTGGTGTTCTGTTGGGAACCAAACGGCAGCAGAACATGTTCAGTTATTAAAGATACGTGCACACCTGTTTATGATTAGTAAAGTCTGCAGCTTCTATTGTTTCAGTCCTTGTGTTTATTGTGTACATGTAAGGGACTATTTTTCTGTTGCATTTGTTAATGAAGCATAATTTTAATAAACAACTCAGTGGATCCAACTGAATGTTCTCGTGTGTTCAGCCCATCATCATTCTCCTTTTATTACTAAATAATGTTACATAAGTGCCTTAAGAATAATAATTTGTTAATCAGAAATTATAAATAAAACAACAAATGTTGTTCTGATATTATTCCGGGACCTCCTCCCTGGGTTTTGGTTAGGGGGGGGGGGGGGGGGGGGGGCGGTGCCTCAGTGTCTCTGTGTCCGTTGTAGAAAGAAACCACAGACAGACGGCCGGACACACACTCTCTGTCTCTCTCTCTCTCTCTGTCCCCGTCTCTCTCTCTCCCCCCCCTCTCCCTCTCCCCCCATCTCCCTGTGATTGGACGACACTGTGGCTCAGAGTGAGCGTCCGTTAACCTGCTGACCACTGATTGGTCAACGAGCAGCAGGTGTGCCGCCTCCCCCAGCCCCTGCGTCCAATCAGACTCAGAGCAGGTGAGGCTGCTGAGACCACACCCAGTTTGGTTTCTCTCTCTCCCCCTCCCTCTCTCTCTCTCTCTCTCTCTCTCTCTCTCTCTCTCTCTCTCTCTCTCTCTCTCTCTCTCTCTCTCTCTCTCTCTCTCTCTCTCTCTCTCTCTCTCTCTCTCCTAGTGTCTCAGAGGTTCTGGGTTTGATTCCCAATGCAATATTCCCTCTGTGAGCCCAACCCTCTCCCTGTGATTGGACGACACTGTTTCTCAGAGTGAGCGTCCGTTAACCTGCTGACCACTGATTGGTCAACGAGCAACAGGTGTGCAGCCTCCCCCAGCCCCAGGTTGGTTTTCAAGTCTCGTGAGAACCCTCTCTCTCTCTCTCTCTCTCTCTCTCTCTCTCTCTCTCTCTCTCTCTCTCTCTCTCTCTCTCTCTCTCTCTCTCTCTCTCTCTCTCTCTCTCTCTCTCTCTCTCTCTCTCTCTCTCTCCCCTCTCCCCCCTCCCTCCCCCTCTCCCTCCCTTTCTCTCCATCTCCCTCACCTTTACCTTTTGACCTTTGACCTTCCAGGGGTCAGCCTATCAGAGCGCAGCGTGCTGGTCCCCGACCCCAGGGGCTTCTGGGAGAAAGTGTGTGGCTGGGTCGTACCAAGTGACCAAGGAGGAGGGGTGGACATCTCTTCAGCCCTCACTGCCTCTGGTCTGTAGACACACACACACACACACACACACACACACACACACACACTAGGGATGTGAATAACTCAAATTTTTCATGGTCGAATAATCAGTGGGTGGTATGAACGAATAATCGATTATTCGATGTGTGCCGACATTCACAAAGGCAGCCATGGATCATCGGCAAGAAATCACTTAATATCTTAAACGCAAAAAAACTAACTTTAACAGTGATCAGTGTTTGTGGTGTATGCATATATCTTAATATTTATGCTTGTGTATTGTGTATATTGTTTTTCTGTACATGATTAACTATTAGTGCTACAGAACCAACATTAGTTCCGTCCGTTAATTCTTGTTTATTTGAATGGGAAAAAATGTTAACGGTCAAAATGTTAAAAATCGAGGGAGGGAGGAGCCTGGAGGGAGGGAGGAGCCTGGAGGGAGGGAGGGAGGAGCCTGGAGGGAGGGAGGGAGGGAGGGAGGGGCCTGGAGGGAGGGAGGGGCCTGGAGGGAGGGAGGGAGGGAGGAGCCTGGAGGGAGGGAGGGGCCTGGAGGGAGGGAGGGAGGGGCCTGGAGGGAGGGAGGGAGGGAGGAGCCTGGAGGGAGGGAGGGGCCTGGAGGGAGGGAGGGAGGAGCCTGGAGGGAGGGAGGAGCCTGGAGGGAGGGAGGGAGGAGCCTGGAGGGAGGGAGGGAGGGGCCTGGAGGGAGGGAGGGAGGGAGGAGCCTGGAGGGAGGGAGGGAGGGGCCTGGAGGGAGGGAGGGAGGAGCCTGGAGGGAGGGAGGGAGGGGCCTGGAGGGAGGGAGGAGCCTGGAGGTGCCTCAGTGTCTCTGTGTCCGTTGTAGAAAGAAACCACAGACAGGCGGCTGGACACACGCACACACTGGGATTGGGATCACTTGACGAGGTAATAACGACCCCCACAACCAAACCAGGAGAGGATAATGTTACAACCAAGGCAAATAAAATATTAACCGTAGACTCTGATATACCTACGACTACAAATCAGTCAATCCTTTCTGAAGTAATGAACAGAATCAGAAACAGTAATTTTTGACAATGAGAACACTCAGACAGATCAAACATGAGCCCATTAAAACAGTCGTTGTGCTAAAACCACAACTACTGCTGTAGCGGCCGTACAAGACGGCAAAGTCAAACAATTGGTCTGAACGGGTTGAACACAAACAGATCCCAGCAGAAGACTGTCAGACGTGTACTAGAAGTGGTCGGGACGCGTTCTAGGTAACAAACACTAGATAACGTTGGGATCTCTGTACTGAAGGAACAACGCAGCGGCTGCTGGAGCAGGAAGGAAGCCCAACGCCAGCAGCAAACTAAATGACTGTTGGGTTGTGGCGGCGTGTTTAAAGTTGAGTAAAGAACGCAGACTGGATGATTGAGTTTAGTGGAATCAGGTGTGAATCCAGTTAGAATCAGGTGTGAATCCAGTTAGAATCAGGTGTGAATCCAGTTACAATCAGGTGTGAATCCAGTTAGAATCAGGTGTGAATCCAGTTAGAATCAGGTGTGAATCCAGTTAGAATCAGGTGTGAATCCAGTTAGAATCAGGTGTGAATCCAGTTTGAATCAGGTGTGAATCTCGTGTGAATCCGGTGTTAATCCAGTGTGAATCCGGTGTGAATACAGTGTTAATCTGGTGTGAATCCGGTGTAAACGAACACAACAAAGGCTGGACCGTACATGCTACCACTGTATAAAAACGGTACACTAATGACCATTATTTATCGTCAGTGAATGCATTCATAAGCCTAAATGAACCAACAGTTGATGAAGTTAACTAACCGTTATCTAAGGCTCTTATTCACTAGTGGCGTTGGTGTTGACTCCTGGTGTGCATGCTAAGTGAGGTAGCCCCCATGCTAATGCTACATCACCATGCTTATCACCGGCTTACCTAACGGACGGTGAACGGACACTTACTGCAGTGTCACCCATGGGCTGGTTCCTTTATCCAAGCCCTTAAAGTCAGCACAGCAGAAGGGTGAGGGGGGGGCAAGGTGCACCTGCTGTGGCCTCTCTGTGGTGGTCACTTCCTATCGAGGGGGAGGAAAGCAGGTCGCTATCTCTCTCCATCACTTCCATTCACTGTTAATGTTTACACCGCCTCTCTCTCTCTCTCATTCGCTCTCTCTCTCTTCCCATTTTCTGTCATCCCTCCTCCTCCTCCTCCTCCCTTGTTTGAGTTCTGAATGACTTGTACACAACCCAGGGGAGCAGCCCATAAACACAAGGCTAGGAACCAGGGAGCAGGAGGGGTTGAAGCTCTCTCCCCAATGATCGGGCTGGTAAAGAACGCAGACTGGATGAACTGCATTTATTATAATCAACAGAGGTTCATTGATTACACGGACGACGCTTTATCTGCGCTAGGTGAGCAGCTGCGTGCCACAAGCCAAATGACTTTGGCAAAACAGGCAAGCCCTGTGATTGGTTACTGGCGGAACAAGGAGGAGTCTGTGCTCTTATAGGAGAAATGTGCTGCACCTTATTAAATAATTAATTATATTATTATATAAAGTATAATAATATAATAATTATATAATAATATTTATTTTATTATAATTATATTAATAAAGTTACAGATTAAAAACGTTCCCACACACGCTTTGATTCACAGCCAGTCAACGCCTGCCCTCTGGTGGACAAAACGAGAACTGCACGCAGCATATATTTTGTGGTCAGGAACGAGTTGAACTTCGCTTAATCTCTAAAAATTAAATATATAACTACACATTACAGGCCACAATACAAGACGAACACCGCTGTTTTAAAGTTTTGATTTTTTTCATACAATAAGTTATAAATTAAAAAATATTCCCACACACGCAATATTCAGATCGGTCAACGCCTGCCCTCTGGTGGACAAAACGAGAACTGCACGCAGCATATATTTTGTGGTCAGGAACGAGTTGAACTTCGCTTAATCTCTAAAAATAAAAATATATAACTACACATTACAGGCCACAATACAAGACGAACACCGCTGTTTTTAAAGTTTTGATTTTTTTCATACAATAAGTTATAAATTAAAAAATATTCCCACACACGCCAATATTCAGTCGGTCAACGCCTGCCCTCTGGTGGACAAAACGAGAACTTGCGCGCAGTATATATTTTCTGTGGCCAGGAAGGCGAATTCATACGAGTTGAACTTCGGTTAAGCTCTAAAAACATGAAACTGTATTAAAACACGTTGTGTGTAGAAAACGGGAGTAGAGCAACGTCAGACTCGTCTGCAAATTAAAATATAAGCTCCAACTCAATACTTGCATTTAAAGTTGCTGGTCGGACTGTAGACAATGACCCGCCCACGGAGGAGGAAGTCTAGATCCGGATATCCGGTATCGGCTCCACCGGTGGGCGGGATATATCGTCCCCATGGTTACCGTAGCTCCTTATCACGCCACAGGTTACCCAGATCGGTGTTCAAAGAAACGCAATTCATGTAATAAAATAAACCTAACAGCATCACGCTTGTTGTTAAGACTGTGATTATATTTTAGATTTAATCTATCTATTTTAGATCTGTTTTTAGATAACTATCGTCCAGTTTCACTATTAAACGACGATTATAAATGACTACCTACGTTTACACTGACACATTAAAAACGATTCAAAGGAGCAACAGGTCTGTACGTAACAATATGAGGCTAGTGACCTTCTGGAGCACAGCCGTCCGCTAGAGGACAAAGGGGTCGTTTTATCCCCTGACTCCTACAAGGCGTTTGATACGTCACAACATCAGCTCCTGTTTAAAGTCGTGCATATGTACGGATCTGGACCTCGATTCTGTAACATAACAGAATCATTTTACAACGGCAGCACTAGTTCAGGAGCACCCCCCCCCCCCCCTCGCTTCACCGTCAATAGAGCGCTTCAACAAGGACGCAACGTCTCCCCGTTCCTCTTTGTTTAGGCAGAAGAAATGTTGGCCGTTCTTATTCTAAACTCTGATGTTGTCAAGCTGAATGTTTTCGATGAACAGATCATTATGAGCCAACTGGCCGATGACACCACCGTCTTCTTAAAAGGTTTAGAACGAATCCCTAAAGTCCCTAAATGTAAATGTATAGAAAGTACTAAATTAAAACATTTCATCCATTACGTTTACATGTGATACTTTGAAACTTCAGAATTTGTTCTTTATTATTTGTAATTCAATGCGTGTGTGTGTGTGTGTGTGTGTGTGTGTAATGGGAACAGACTGAATAATATATGTTTTATATGAAACACTGTCTAATAAAGGTGTAATGTAAAACGGGAACAGACTGAATAATATATGTTTTATATGAACACTGTCTAATAAAGGTGTAATGTAAAACGGGAACAGACTGAATAATATATGTTTTATATGAACACTGTCTAATAAAGGTGTAATGTAAAACGGGAACAGACTGAATAATATATGTTTTATATGAACACTGTCTAATAAAGGTGTAATGTAAAATGGGAACAGACTGAACAGCGACATCTAGTGGCGAGGAACGGGACCGCACGCAAAGCGGGATTAAAACGGGGAGTTTAAAACGCACACACGTTCTGTTTGTACGAATAAAACGCATGATCATACTATATGTTGTAATAATCTGAGGTGTATTGATCAACGAAGACACAGGTGGAGTTAAAGGTGTTGATTTAATGGCTTGTTTTACCACCCTGCTAAAACAGGGCGTCCGTCCCCCAAAAGAGTCCCGACTTTAGTTCCGCAGTCGAGCAGCAAAACTGTACCTGTTGTAACTAACAATCAACTAATGTCTGTCTGTCTGTCTAATTATATACTAATTATAAAGAGTATTTACTATAACTTTATAAGACTAATTATGAAGAGTAATGAAGCTTTAATAGAAGAGTTCTCAACAGCTTTATTATTTGTTCCTATAACTATATCAGCCTCATTATAACAGGAAATTATGTTACGATGCCTAGCAATTATGTTATGTTAATTACACGTTAGTAGAACCACACACACACACACACACACACACACACACACACACACACACACACACACACACACACACACACACACACACACACACACACACACACACACACACACACACACACACACACACACACACACACACACACACACACACACACACACACGTGTCCGTGGGGGCGGGGCCAGGAGAGGACGCGTTGTTGAGGAAACTAAACTTAAGCCGTTTCTCAATACCAAGTACGTGGACTACGTTCTCGCGGACTTGGAAGTACGTACTTGGCAAGTCCGGACTTTCAAGTACAGACTTCCGAGAACGCGAGTACGCACCTGCAATTGGAACAGCAGCGGACTCGATGATGCATTCTGGGATATTTAACGGTCCCAAGTCCACACGAGTCACCTCCGATGCGTCCTCGGTAGAACGGCCTCATCGAGAACGCATCGAGAACACACACGGGTTTTACGACAGTACTCGCGTTCTCGCGTACTTGGAATTGGAACAGTGCTTGGGCTACCACTGATGACGTTTATCGAGAACGCAAGTACACGAGAACACACGAGAACGCAAATTGAGAAACGGCTTCTCTCTCCCCACGCTCCAAATGAGAAACTGGGAGTTAGAGGAAGACATTTTCTCCTCTTCCGTCTGAGGAGGAGCAGAAGGAGGAGGAGGAGGAGAGGGGTACATTAGATACACTCTGAGGAGGAGCAGAAGGAGAGGGGTACATTAGATCCACTCTGAGGAGGAGGAGGAGGAGGAGGAGGAGGAGAGGGGTACATTAGATCCACTCTGAGGAGGAGGAGGAGGAGGAGAGGGGTACATTAGATACACTCTGAGGAGGAGGAGGAGAGGGGTACATTAGATACACTCTGAGGAGGAGGAGGAGGAGAGGGGTACATTAGATCCACTCTGAGGAGGAGGAGGAGGAGGAGGAGGAGGAGGAGAGGGGTACATTAGATACACTCTGAGGAGGAGGAGGAGAAGGAGGAGGAGAGGGGTACATTAGATCCACTCTGAGGAGGAGGAGAGGGGTACATTAGATCCACTCTGAGGAGGAGGAGGAGGAGGAGGAGAGGGGTACATTAGATCCACTCTGAGGAGGAGGAGAGGGGTACATTAGATCCACTCTGAGGAGGAGGAGGAGGAGGAGGAGAGGGGTACATTAGATCCACTCTGAGGAGGAGGAGAGGGGTACATTAGATCCACTCTGAGGAGGAGGAGAGGGGTACATTAGATCCACTCTGAGGAGGAGGAGGAGGAGGAGGAGAGGGGTACATTAGATCCACTCTGAGGAGGAGGAGGAGGAGGAGGAGAGGGGTACATTAGTTACACTCTGAGGAGGAGGAGGAGGAGGAGGAGAGGGGTACATTAGATACACTCTGAGGAGGAGGAGGAGGAGGAGAGGGGTACATTAGATACACTCTGAGGAGGAGGAGGAGGAGAGGGGTACATTAGATACACTCTGAGGAGGAGGAGCAGGAGGAGGAGAGGGGTACATTAGATCCACTCTGAGGAGGAGGAGGAGGAGGAGGAGAGGGGTACATTAGATCCACTCTGAGGAGGAGGAGGAGGAGAGGGGTACATTAGATCCACTCTGAGGAGGAGGAGGAGTAGGAGAGGGGTACATTAGATACACTCTGAGGAGGAGGAGGAGGAGGAGGAGAGGGGTACATTAGATACACTCTGAGGAGGAGGAGGGGGGAGGTGAGGGTATAGAGGAGGGGGGAGGTTACCTTACCTTATTAGGGTAACAGGCGTGTGTATAATAAAAATGACCACACAAGCCACACAGCCAGGTCGTTTTAAATGATTTTATATCATAAAACAACATCAGTAGACATTTCAACAACTGTGCGCACAGAGAAACAATTCTGGGATGTGAATCAAAAAAAACAACGGTTCATCGTGAGACCATCTGACCCTAACTCTGTCCCTAACACTGAACCATGAGGAACCCATGAGAAACAAGGAACCCTTGACAACCCGTGACTTAAGTCACGTCCTGCGAGGTGGAGCAGTCCCATCGTAGTCCTCGTCTCGCTCCTGGTGGGTCGTCAGCTTCATCTGTTCACAACACAAACACACATTAAAAGAGTGATGTTACGTCACCAGGTGTGAGTGTGACCAGCTGTTACGTTTTAGTTGTGTTTTAGTGTCCACCTTGATGTACGCTGGATAAACTACAGTAGTAGCAGCTGATGTGACCGTAATTACCTCAAATCACAGCTTTGGCTAAAATTCACAGAATGAAAAATCTGAAGGAAAAACGAATTAACACGCTCTACGATCGTTAATTTAAAAAGATTGAATTATTAAAAAGAACCTCCAGGTGTCAAGTGTTTGGTGATGGTTACCCTCCGGTCCCCAGTCTCCGGTCCAGCCTGGTGCCCCATTCCTGGTCCAGGGGGATCTGGATACCCTCTGGTCCACAGCCTCCGGTCCAGCCTGGTGCCCCATTCCTGGTCCAGGGGGATCTGGATACCCTCTGGTCCACAGCCTCCGGTCCAGCCTGGTACCCCATGCCTGGTCCAGGGAGATCTAGTTAGCTGCTGGTCCCCAGCCTCTAGTAGTCTACCCTGGTGCCCCAGGCCTGGTCTAGGGGATCTAGTTACCCTACAGTCTAATTAAGTGCTTTGAGTGCGAGAAAAGCGCTATACAAATCCAATGTAGTATTATTATTATTATATATCACCCTGGTGCCCCATACCTGGTCCAGCGGGATCTGGTCTCCAGCCTCTGGTCTCCTATGCCTGGTCTTGGGGATCTGGTCACCTGCTGGTCCTCTGCCTCTGGTCCAGGAGATCCTGTGAAGTCAGACAGCATCTTTATAGACACGTGCACATAGCGGTCTTGAATCTAACTACCAACCCCCCCCCCCCCCCCCACAGAAGCCCCTTACCTTGAGCTGGAACGACGATGGAGATCTTGGGGTGCTTTGGTCGTCTCGTTGCAAAATACAGCCAACAGACTTACCTTGAGCAGATCTAGTAGTTTGTTGCTGTTGGTTCATGTACAAATAATTGACGATACATTTCATATTCCCCCCATTAAGCAAATAAATCCCACCCATAAACAAGGCTGACAACCGTACAAAAATAACAAACTGTTCTCATGCCTTTTGTCTACTTCCTTACTACTCTCTAAAACATTGCATGCACATCGCATGAGCGTTGCCTTACTGATCAGGGTGTGATCTGAGTGACCAGAGATGCATGCTGGGATACTGTGCCATCTGACGCCTGCAGTTCTGTAGACGTTCCCCCTCAGGAGAAACCCAAGTTTTCAAAAGGCTGTCGTGACATCAGTTACATGACCTGGAACGTCCGTCAAGACCGTGACAGGGACTCCCCGAGGACAAACGCCAAAGGGTAGGCTGTGAGGCTCCCCCTCTCGGCGACTAGAATACAACCCAGCTCTTACAGGAGAGAATCATGGAGCACATTTCAACGTTCCTCTTCATAGACCTTGAAGCCCCAGTGAGGCTTTCTTCACCTCCTCTTCTGATGAAGAGCACAACTGCAGCTCGACAGGGACGCGAGTCGGGATGTTTCCAAGATGGTTTCTGATTCAAGGGGGACCCGTCTCCCAGGTCCAACTAGCCTCGTCATTACAATTCAGCCCGAGAAAGACTTGGATCTCAGGGCAGGAGTACAGGAGAACCAGAGGGCTAGCAGTCCATCATGTTGAGGTTAGGCAGGGAAGCCACGTTGCAGACTGGTTCATCTTCCATCTTCAGTCAGTTGGTTGGTTTCTCATCCGATTCTGTCCATTCGGAATGCCGTTAGTCCATCATCCATTGTACCAAGTAGCCATTGTCGCTTCCCATTGTTTGCATGATTCAGTCACACTGCAGTCCAAGCTGCATGACACTCAAGTCATCCTGTCCAGTGTGTAGAAGGGTCGCATTGAGATCCAGATGCTAGATCGCTCCAGGCTCTTGCTGTATTGAACACCCACTTTGTTATCCTCTTTGATTTAGGCCACAGACTTGAGTCATCCAGAAACGTCCGACCAAAAGACACTCCAGGGTGTTTCAGGAAGAGTAGCGTCCTCCTATAGCTGAAAATTAAAATGTTCAGGTAATACAAGCCAAGTAGGTCTCTCTCTTGAGAGAAGAGAGACCAGTGGAGGTTTTGACGGAGAGACCAGTGGTGGGTTTGTAGGTCTTTGAGAGAGGAGAGACCAGTGGAGGTTTTGACCGAGAGACCAGTGCTGGGTTTGTAGGTCTTTGAGAGGAGAGACCAGCGGTGGGAGAGCTGGTGGGTCAGACCAGTGGTGGGGGGGCTGGTGGGTCAGACCAGTGGTGGGGGGGCTGGTGGGTCAGACCAGTGGTGGGGGGGCTGGTGGGTCAGACCAGTGGTGGGGGGGCTGGTGGTCAGACCAGTGGTGGGGGGGCTGGTGGGTCAGACCAGTGGTGGGGGGGCTGGTGGGTCAGACAGTGGTGGGGGGGCTGGTGGGTCAGACAGTGGTGGGGGGCTGGGGCTTGGGCTTCAAGGCGTACGGACGGAAACGTTGGAACGTGCTCCGTGGTTCTCAGGTGCAGGAACCAGGTTGGGTTCTAGTTGCTGAGAGGGACAGCCCTCACATCTCGCCCCCCGGTGTGTCTCCTTGAGGAGTCCCTGTCTCCATCCTGAAGGACGTTCCAGTTCATGTAACTGACGTGACGACGGCCTCTTAAACACTTGGGTTCCCTGAGGGGGAACGTCTACAGAACTGAAGGCCTCAAACAGCGCAGAACCCTAGCATGCATCTCTGGTCAGTCAGACCACACCCTTATCAGTAGGACAACACACACGGGATGTGATGCAATGTTGAGGAATGTAGTAGAAAGTGGACGGAAAAAGATCTTCTAGGGGCGAATGAGAGGCATGAGAACGGGGGGGGGGGAGAGAGAGAGAGAGAGAGAGAGAGAGAGAGAGAGAGAGAGAGAGAGAGAGAGCGAGAGCGAGAGCGAGAGAGCGAGAGCGAGAGAGAGAGCGAGAGCGAGAGCGAGAGAGAGAGAGCCTACGAGGGGGGGCAGGGCCTACGAGGGGCGGGGCAGGGCCTACGAGGGGCGGGGCAGGGCCTACGAAGGGGGGGGCAGGGCCTACAAGGGGCGGGGCCTGAGAACCGGTTCAAACTAAACGCTGTCAGCATTAAAGCATTAACAGAAAATGTGACTTACAGTTGGCAGTTTCTTCTTCTTCATGGTTCGATCGTTATACTCACAGAATCAGTTTCTTCTTCTTGAGCTGTGAAGGAGGGCAACGAGATTAGTTTTACAGCTAGCGCTCTGTGTGTGTGTGTTTCAATTAGTGATTAATCCAATCAAAATAAGTTATTAAAATAAGTTATTTTTTCCCATTTAACTACGACAGTGACCGAACGCGGGGTCATTGCGTGACGTCATGGCCCCGCCCCCTACGTCTTCCGCCGGCCAACTCCGTCATGGAGTCATTGATAAACATCAGCAGCCCCGTCACCCGGCGAGAAATATCAATGAACTCAATTAGAAACAGCTTAGGACGAATTACATCCAGAACTACCATAGTTAAACATATCAAGAAGGCCTAGTAAAAAAAATAACTATTAAGATCAATTGTAAATAAATGTCCTACTCACAGCAGGTCCAGATGTAGCGGGCCGATTTACTACAAAAAGTGTTGGTCAACCCGACGGTCAACCTGGAGAACAAGGACCAGACGGATCGTTAGTTACGTTTAGAACTTGAACCGGACGTTTCCAACCATGTTTCGGTTCAACTTCTAGAATAACGTCAATATTAACCGTGTACTGGAGACGGCTCAGCGTCTTTTTCAAACAGGACGGCTCAACGGAGACGCAGCGCGAGCCGCACCGAGACCCGCCAAATAATCAGAGGAACTACATGCAGGTGTGCGCCGCCATGTTTTTCATTATGAAAGTAATTAAATTTTTGTGAATGGAAATTAAAACATTTCATCCGTTATGTTTACATGTGATACTTTGAAACATCTGAATTTGTTCTTTATTATTTGAAATTAATTCTGTGTGTGTGTGTGTGTGTGTGTGTGTGTGTGTGTGTGTGTGTGTGTGTGTGTGTGTGTATAAAGACGTCCCCTTCACTGATTAATATCATTATGTTGGTAGATACTGCAGTAATCAGTGTGGATTCAAAGGCGTCAGAAAAGAAAAACGTTTTTTTCTTGCCTCCACCACCAGCCTCCGTGTTTGATTGGTTGATTGGTTGGTTAATTGGTTAATTGATTGCTCTATGGGGTCGCAAACCCCGTTTTAACTAAGGGTACACTAAAAAATAAATAAATCATAAATCAAAATAAAAAGGTAAAAAGAACAGTAAAAGTAAAAGAATACAAAAATATTGTGTGTCCATTTCTGACTAAACATCACGTTGAGCATAGTTGTCAATAACAATAGAAACTGTCTAATGCTGTGTGTGTGTGCGTGTGCGTGTGTGTGTGTACCTTCTGATTGCCAATTGCATTGTTTTCAGCTCGTACACAACTGCTATCCAGACCGTTTTAAACAACACATCAAACATGGTTTCACTGAACCCACCGTAACACATCATCTTAAACGTGTCCTCTAACAATCAAACAGACTCACGGCGTTGCCTCTCTGGTGCTTCCCGGTGGACGCTGACTGAGTGCATTCAGACGGCGCACGTGTCCGCCATTCCTCCTCCACAGGTGAGCCTGACAGGAAGTGACGTCACCGGAAGTGGCTCAACCGGA
>NW_028180316.1:0-14492 GCF_964030765.1 Micromesistius poutassou | reverse complement strand
CACACACACACAACACAAATACACACATTGGAGCAGTTTGAGTGACATCCTCTATAGACACGCCACACTGTAATGTACTGAATGTAAACACTATATTCTGCACGGGAGCCATGATGGATGTATATAGCTGTCCGCTGGACATGTTTCTTTGTTGCCACAAAGTCAGATCACGTCTGTGTCTAGCAGGTTTTTTATTGGATTGCTTGCATGCGTTTGGATATCACGGTAGGCTTGAAGATACTGTGCACCATGCATTATGGAGGGACTGCAAAGACTGAAAAAGAGGGGTTGGGACCGCGTGCATGGCGCACATCAGATGAGCTTATGCTTTATGAATGGAGAGTGATGCAAATTAAAAGTACAGCGTTATAAGGCAGACAAATAAACGATGACAATGAAATTTGCTCTCAATTCGATAATGCAAGTGCAGTAAGTATACACGGCCACCATGTCCCACGATAGTAATTTGTTGGGGTTAGGCTAATGAATTCTCATGCTACATGCTGCACTTTCTAGGCTAAGCCTATGCTAGTAGTATTCCTCTCCCCCGCAGTGATGAAGCGTCTTCACACACTGAGTGCTGAGCCGTCCTACTGCGCTTTGCTTCAGCGCCATTCTGATGATTATTCATATGGAGCAAAAAAAACAACGCCAAAAGGGAACAAACATAAGCACAAACGTCCTCCCTGACCTTTTCATGCCCTCTCTCACCCCGTCTCTCTCTCTCTCTCTCTCCTCTCTCTCTCTCCCTCTCTCTCTCTCTGTCTCTCTCTCTCTCTCCCCCTCTCTCTCTCTTCTCTTCTGTCTTCTGGCGGCTCTGACTTCACATGCATTATTCATAGCAAACAGAGAGATAAGGAGTTATGCAAAAGAGTCAGCAACACACCCATCTCTATCCTGGGGAATAGTTCATCAGAGGGCGACCGATAATGACACAGAGCAGGGGGAGAGAGAGAGAGGGGGGGGGGGGGGGGAGGAGAGAGAGAGAGATAGAGAGAGAGAGACAGATAGAGAGCTAACACGCGTGTCTTTGTGGCTCGTAAACAAACTCTTAAGACACAGAAATAAACTACTTTTAAGTGTTTATTGTTACCTCTTGGTGGAACGTGTGGCAGCAAAGTTCGGGTTAAAGACGAAACCTCAAGCTGAGCTCAATTTTTAATATGCAGGCCTTTTGACTATTCATTATGCGCACAGAAGAAAAACAACCCAAAACAGGAGATGTCAACAGATAGGGCAGCGGGAAGTAGCGAACGCTGAGGATGATTAAAAGGCTAATCTAATCAAATGGCCGCATTAATGTGAGGAGGAGGGAAAACAGAAAAGTTGCTTAATTACACTGAATGCTATTTCATCGCTGCGTTGTCACAGGATGACTAAACAGTCGGCTGGGTACGAAAAAAAAAAACATGTATCCCACCCCGTGGCCTCCAACCCCAAAAAAACAACAACATTCCCTGGAGATGATTCCTCTGAGCTCATAGTGGCACATGCGTCATCCCATTAAAGCCATGTGTGTGGACGGCAGCGGGAGCAGGACACGCTGTCCCGGGATGTCGTCGGGCTTCCCTGCAGGGTACAGTACGCTGATTGATTGGATGGCCCGACCTGCGCTGGCATCGCGGGCTGAGTCCTGTCCGATTGCGCTGAGTCATGGCGGGAGTGCTGGAGTGCTCTTGTCTATTTATTATCTGTATTAGATAAGCGCCGTGTCAGGGGGAAAAGCTACGCCACCGCAGCGTCGCATGGATACAGTAAGGAGCCGCTGTGACAAGAGTCTCTCTCTTGTCTCTTCTCTCTCTCTCTCTCTCTCTCTCTCACCCACTCTCTGTTTCTCTCCCTCTCTCCCCCTTCTCTCTGTCCTCCCCCCTCCCTCTCTCGATCTCTCTCTCTCTTTCTCCCCCTCCAACCTCTCTCTTTCTCTCCCCCTTTCCATTTCTCTGTCTCTCCCCCCTCGCGCTCTCTCCCTCTCTCCTCTCCCTCCCCTCCCCCTTTGCATCTTTCTTTTCCCCTCTCTGTCTCTCTTTGTCCTTCACCTCTTTCCCTCTCTTTGCCTCTAAAACCCATCTCAACAGCTCTCTCTCCCCCTCTCTCTCCCTCTAAAACCCATCTCAACAGCTCTCTCTCCCCCTCTCTCTCCCTCTAAAACTCATCTTGACAGCTTGCCCTCCCAAACACGAGTGCTTACATGCAATCCCTGTATGTGCTGTACCAGTACCACATGTGCTTAAAAACACCCACACCCACACCCCTGCACACACCCACACCCCTGCCCGCACCCACACACACACAAACATGAAGACGTGAAGAGGAGGAGGCTGTCACTCTATTCTGGCCGTTACAAATAAAACCGTGGTAAGCATTCTCATGGCGAGGGCTGAATGACAAAATAGCTGGCACAAGGACAGATGGACGTAAATAAAGATCAAAAAAAGATCAAAAAACACACACACACACACACACACACACACACACACACACACACACACACACACACACACACACACACATACACTCTCTTACCAACACACACATGCAGGTTCGTGGTCAGAGCTGTTCTTCGTCTGTAGAAATGAACACGGCTGCCGTCCCACACACTACAGCATTTTTGAGAGAGAAGGTGGGAGGCAGAGAGAGAGAGGCAGGGAGAGAGACAGAGACAGAGAGAGAGAGAGAGGTAGGGAGACAGAGAGAGAGAGAGAGAGAGAGAGAGAGAGGTGGGGAGAGAGAGAGAGAATGTAGATTGTAAATTGTCAATAAATAGGTACTCCTACAAGGGAAAAATAAAATGAACTGAAATGTGTTAAATGAAATCCCCAGGTATGACTCGTCGGATCCTCTGTGTGAGATCCTAACCGATTCAACACTAGGCCCCACTGCTCACATAGTTGACCTTTAACCGTTCACTGTTTACGCCTCAAATCAAATGTCTTTGGGGTTCACCAGTGTGTGTTTCTCATCAGAAGAAACTTTTACATCTTCAAAAACAGCACCTGAAGGAGTCAACTTATGTCTTAAGCCTTTAAGGCAGAGTAAACCCCCCAAGTCGGATCAGTTGAATCCAGTGCTGTTTGGGTCACACGGTGTGTTTTGCTCCTTCGGGCTCCAAACGCTGGTAGTTTTCCATTGGCTGCGCAGCCTAGCTCGGACTGAATGTGACGTGCATTTGGAAACATCCCTCGCACATTTGTTTCAACTCATAGGCCCTATTTTCTCCTGCCAAACCGGGGGTTGACTTACCCTATACCACGACATCACCCATTACATGCTGCTGCAGCACTGGTGTTGTTTATGCTGTTTACGTTGGTGTAGCATTTTGGTACACATTTTTTTAATGCATTTATTGATTCCTTGTACAGGTAGTCTGGAGAATGGCTTGAGTGAGGGTGCACAGCCTTCTGGTTTATTTATAGTATTGTTTTATTTATTCGGTGGTTGAAGTTCCTGCTGACCCACACACGGACACACACACACAAGCATGCACGCAAACAGACACACGTACACACACACACACACACACACACACACACACACACACACACAAACACCAAAGAAGGAAGAGAGAAATCACAGAAACTCTGCGAGGCAGCTCTGGAAATGCATCAGTGGTGCAACTATGCTAATGCCGCTTGCCTTCTATTCATTCCATGTCAATCTCTGCCGCTTGTCTCTCTGGCGAAAATAGCACAATATAGGAGGAAAATATGCTGACTGTGAGCACGGTGAGGCAGTGAACATGAACCGCTCTGAATATAAATTAAAATAAGTTCTGTGTGTCGCTTCAATAATGAATGGGATTTGGTGCAGCTGCTGTCACAGGGCAAGAACGCCGTTCCCGAGTTGTGTCTGTTATGTCGGTTCCACTTGGCTTCCAGAAGTGTTAAGTTATAATTCATGACCTATATTCTCTTTACGTGCAGAGGACAGAGGACAGAGCCGGCTTGTACAGGTAAAGCCTGCTCAGGATATACACAAACAGTGAAAATACATTATGTGTATTCACCTGGTTTGTAAGGCATGTAAATTATTAAAAGCCTCTATGTACTCGACAACACACTGGCTCGCTCACACAGAGCATAACCCAAAAAACGCAATGTTGAATAATGAAAGAGTAGTGGAAATACATACTTAAGCACTAAAAAAGAAGCTGAACTTGAAAAGCAGAAGGGAAAGACCATAGTGAAAACAAAAGAGATCATACAGTTTGCGGCATCGATGTTACTGTTCAGCTTCCGACACGAGATGAACAAGGGGCCAAACCCAAAGCGGCTGAGATCTCCTCCACGTTCATTAGCATACCTAGTGAATATCAGGACCTCTGCCGGACACTCCCAGACTCCTCTCTGAAAGGCTTCAACGATGTATCCTCCTGGAGAGCAGCTCATGGACTCATGAACTTCACCTCTCCGAGGGATACGGAGGGTTAGAGTGACAGAATGCCCCCCCCCCCCCCCCGTCCCCCACACACATATAGCGTGTCTCCATTGTATTCCCCCCCCCCCCCATCCCTTCCCATGCACTTTTATTTCCGCTTCACTTTAAAATCTCATCCACTTCAGAGTCAAGTCCTCACTTAGATGATGAATTATGGATTGCTGCCAGCGTGATGCTCAATATGAGATGAGGTGAACAGCGACAGGACCATTGCTGCCATGAGGGACAACCGCCTTCTCAGCCTCGCCGTGCCACAGACACACAGACCCCCCTGCCTGTTATCCATATTCATGATAATATGCACTCATATGCTGCACCTACTTGGGTGTACATTTGTACATTTGCACACATGACTGCATCTGTAAGTGGAGGTGTGAGTGTGTGTGTGTGTGTGTGCGTGCGCGTGTGTGTGCACCAAGACATATGTGAGTCTGTGTCAATGCATATGCCCAGAACACATGCCCGTGCACTGCAGCGTGGCCCCGCGTGTGCGTCAGTGTGTGTGAGCAGTACAGGAGCGGGGATATAGAAGCCTTGTCCGGCCCTGGGGGGCTCAGCGGAAACATTCCTTGTGATCTCTCTAAATGGGGAGAGCATGGAAGTAGGAGTCATTGTCCCGATACAGAAAGGGCCCCGGCTTTGGCTCCTTCTGCCCGAGTACACCTGAGCGCCCGGACTGATCCTTAGCCCGGTCGCCGGGCTAGAGAACAGACGCTGGTTTCGGAGCACGCACACACACATGCACACGCACACGCACACGCCCATAGACAGTATTGAGCGTTTATCAGAAGACAGGCCAAGCCTCCATCTCAGCGTGCAGTGGAGTGGCAACAAGTAGAGAGCAGAGCACAATGAGGAGGTCGGTCGGGCCTGCAGCCGTGTCTGTTGTTCCATACATCCATCTGTCCTTCTATCTCTCCATACATCTGTTGTTCGTGCTTTTGTCCATCCATCCTTCCCTCCGTCCCTCCGTCTATCCATCCCTCCGTCTGTCCATCCATCCAGCCGTCCGTCTGTCCCTGTGTCCGTCCCTCCCTCCGTCCCTCTGTCCATGTGTCTGTCTATGCGTACATCCCTCCCTCCCTCCCTCCATCCATCTAATTACGGTTTTTCTCAATCGCTTTGGCATATTTCCTAACATTCTTGACATTCTCTAAACTGTAAGTGCAATATTTACAATTGCTTTGCTACTGTTTTATGGGATATCACAACATGCTATTTTGCAAACAACAGCATGTTTGCAAAATGTGGTATCTCACCCAAATTGGCCAACGCCACCCGAAGGCCCCGAACTCCACCACACACTCTCCCCTCAGCATGTAGCATGTAGCATGTAGCATGTAGTGGCTGCTAAGGGCTGTAATGTTCATCCATGTTCAGAAATGGTAGTAATTGACCTGTGGGCAAACTCCCAACATGAGGGATGATTATAGTGAAATAGGAATCACAGATAGATTATGATTCCTATTTCACTATTATGTCACCTGGCAGGAAATTTGCCAATTTGGCAGACATCACAAAAATGCCATGTCATAAATATTTATGAAATATACGTGTATGTTAGCCATGCGGCAGAACTGTTAATGTTCATCCTTATTGCTTACTTAACCTTCATGTGAATATCATTTTCTTGTCAGTCCAGCAATGTTGAGCTAGGATTTGTTATTGTGTCGCCTCCTCTTATCCTTATAGTGATCATATAACGGCCACCCAGCGTATTCAAAGGTATGAGTGAGAGTAAATATAGCACCGTGGCATAGTTTGACTTGTAGTTCACTTCACGGGTAGGTGTTGGAATCAAAAAAATGGTATCCCTTTAAGTTAAAGGCTGTCCTTTTCAACAGTTGCTATGCAGCACATGGAGAGCAGAAGCCGTAGTGCCTCAGCCCGGTTCCCTTTCAGAAACAGCCGCAGTATAGCAGTCAAGCAAACATCAATGCGTTCACAGCCGACATATCTATGGCTGTTGGGTACGGACTTCACAGCAACAAAGAAACACTTCCTTTGCAACCATATTTGGCAATGCATTCAAGTGAATTTTGCTTCAAGGCCATAGTGTATACGTCCTCAGACCCATATTCCCCCCCCCCCCCCCCTCCACAAACACACATAATCGGCGGGCACAGAGGCACACAGGAGCAAAACACATAATACAACCATATGCATGCAAATGTAAACAGATGCTGGTAAACAAACATTCTACATTCATGAATGCACACACGCAAACACATGCAGACACACATACATGCAGACAGAGGCATACCCACGAGCACGCACACACACACACACACACACACACACACAATCACACACACACACACACACACACACACACACACACACACACACATGCATACAATCACAGATAGACACACACAGGCACACACACACACACACACACACAATCACAGATAGACACACACACAGGCACACACACACACACAAACACATAGAGACAAATGTTAATACGTAAATGCCTTTGAAGTGCCAGAGCGTTGCCCTTGCGTGCTCAGGCGACACGATGCCTCAAAGTGTACGTGGGGACCTTGTTGTTGTCACGCAGCAGCCCCTCCTCATTATCCCGTGTCATGTGACAGCAGATCTGAATCATTCGGTCCTGGGAGTGTACCAAGTGGATGGGGGTGGTGGGCGGGGGAAGACTCAAAGGTGCCTCCAAAACTCTGGAGACAAAAGGAGACTGAGCAATAACAACAATCCCCCCCCCGCCACCCCCCGGCGCCCCCAGCTCCCTCTGCCCCCGCGCCCTCAACTGCATGGGTCATGTAAGACAGCGCTGGTGCTGGGGGCCATCCTGCCCCGGTGGGCGGGCGTGGGCCTGCGGGGCCGGCGTGAGTCCTCTAGCTCTGCATGCAGACACGCATGATGCAGCGTTCCAGTGGTTCAGTGCAGAGACGGACGGACGGACAGACAGACATGGTTTATTCAATTTAGATGTAAGCCTCTCAGGCAGAAAACATCAATGGGTATGCAAATCCCAATATCCACGTTCAGATGATGTGAGTATGCAAATAGGAAAGCCTACGATGTGTTCATTATAATTCGACAAATGTGTGTGTGTGTGTGTGTGTGTGTGTGTGTGTGTGTGTGTGTGAGTAAGTGTAAGTGTGTGAGTGTGTTGCTCAACAACTCAGCATACAATTACATTCCGTAAACTCTATCTAAAGATGTTTTACCCTAGACCTCGCCGTCCATATCAAAATAACAGAGAGAGAGAGAGAGAGAGAGAGAGAGAGAGAGAGAGAGAGAGAGAGAGAGAGAGAGAGAGAGAGAGAGAGAGAAAGAGAGACAGAGAGGGAGAGAGACCGACCACTGTGTGAATGCGTGTGCGTGCGTGCGTGTGTCAGCAACCAGCAGCCAGCAGCCACTCTCCAGGACACGGCAGCAGTTAACAAATCACTCAAGATATGTGTGTGATCCGAGCGAGAACCATAGAGCCTGCATCGCACCCCGGCCCCCTCATCCAGGACGGCCCATGACTCCGCCCCAGCAGACAGACACACAGACAGACCCACAGACAGACCCACAGACAGACCCACAGACAGACCCACAGACAGACCCACAGACAGACCCACAGACAGACCCACAGACAGACCCACAGACAGACACACAGACAGACCCACAGACAGACAGACAGACACACAGACAGACACACAGACAGACACACAGACACACAGACAGACCCACAGACAGACCCACAGACAGACACACAGACAGACACACAGACAGACCCACAGACAGACAGACAGGCCCTAGCACCAGCCCGATGTCAGACCCACCGCACGGCGATTAGAGCCAGGATCCGGGAGACATCCCTCCTCAGTGATCTCAGGATCAGACCGGGGGGGGCCTCCGCTCCAGGCGGGCCCTCTGGGGGGAGCTCCTGGGGGCCGGGGGGGGGGCCTCTGACAGAGCCCCGTGGACGGGTGGAGAGGAACTCATTGAGCGATCCATTGCTTGATTGGTGATTGAACTGACTGTGATCCCAGGTACTCTCTCGCTCTCTCACACTCTCTCTCTCAGCTAAGTAACAGTGTGCTATTGATCGGTTGCTTCTAATCTTGTTTATGATGTGGCGCGCAAAAAGAAAGTGTCTCCCAATGAAGAACAACGAGACAACGGAGTCTATTACATCTTCTCCCTCTGTTTGTTTACTTACTTTGCCGTTTGGCCGGGGAAGTGCTTTTGGAGGATGTATATCTGTTCTGTTCTGGTAGTCTCTACCTTGGGCCTGAGGGGAGCAGTGCTAGCCCCTCTTAAAGGAGAGGTGAACTAGCTCCTCTTATGCCGCTTTTCCACCGACAGTACCAGCTCGACCCGCCTCGACTCGCCTCGACTTGGTACCTGGTACCTGGTACCGGGTACTTTTTTTAGTACCACCTCCGTCGAGGATCCAAGGGAGCGGAGTAGGTACTTTTGTGTGACGTAAACAGGCTGCTGGCCACTGATTGGCCAGTGGCTGCAAACGGGAATAATCACTCAGTCACTCAAAGTTAAGTTGTGTCCGGCGTGGCTGGAGTCCACGGACTGACTCCCGAGGGGGACACTGATCAGCGTTTCGCGATGTGTGTCGCTCCTTAGCCCCTCTTAAAGGAGAGGAGAGGAGAGCTAGCTCCTCTTAAAGGAGAGGAGAACTAGCTCCTCTTAAAGGAGAGGAGAGGAGAACTAGCCCCTCTTAAAGGAGAGGAGAACTAGCTCCTCTTAAAGGAGAGGAGAGGAGAACTAGCCCCTCTTAAAGAAGAGGAGAGCTAGCTCCTCTTAAAGGAGAGGAGAGGAGAACTAGCCCCTCTTAAAGAAGAGGAGAGCTAGCTCCTCTTAAAGGAGAGGAGAGGTGAACTAGCCCCTCTTAAAGGAGAGGAGAGGTGAACTATCTCCTCTTAAAGGAGAGGAGAGGAGAGCTAGCTCCTCTTAAAGGAGAGGAGAGGTGAACTAGCTCCTCTTAAAGGAGAGAACTAGCTCCTCTTAAAGGAGAGGAGAACTAGCTCCCCTTAAAGGAGAGGAGGAGAACTAGCTCCCCTTAAAGGAGAGGAGGAGAACTAGCTCCTCTTGAAGGAAAGGAGAACTAGCCCATCTTAAAGGAGAGGTGAACTAGCTCCCCTTAAAGGAGAGGAGAACTAGCTCCTCTTAAAGGAGAGGAGAACTAGCTCCCCTTAAAGGAGAGGAGAGGTGAACTAGCTCCCCTTAAAGGAGAGGAGAACTAGCTCCTCTTAAAGGAGAGGAGAACTAGCTCCTCTTAAAGGGTGGTGAGGATTCCCTTATACTGACTGTATCTTCACCATGACCTGCTGGTTAAAATGATCTGAACGTGCAGGGGCAACATGCATAGAACTCTGTGTGAGTGTCTGCGTAAATGAATGCTGAGCGAGAAAGGGATCCCACGGCCAAGGGGGGGACCGCCGTACCCCCAACCTGTCTGTGAGTCCCATTTTCTTTACTATGTCTTCTTACATAAACGACCTCTCTGCCTTTTTCCACAACACTGGATGTGTGTGGATATACACATATTCTGAGGGCACTTCCCTGCGAAGCACAGTCTATTCATCGAGCCACAGCTGCCGAGACAGGAAATGAAGATTATATTTAAAGTCTGTTTTAATCAAGGTGAATTATTCAAGCTGACTAATTGACCGCAAGACAAGACGGTTAGACTGCCTTATCTGCATTAAGATCTTTGTTGGACATAACAAATGACCACTCATTCATAACGTGTATATCAATGATGAAGATGAATGTAGTAGAGGATGCATAAATATAGCACCGCAAAGAGGGTCACGTGTTGTTTGAATGGATGCTGTTTAAGGTCATCAAAGGTCACAGACACACACACACACACACACACAGATATTTATATATATATATATATATATATATATATATATATATATATATATATAATATTTCTATACATATATATATATATATATATATATATATATATATATATAATACATGGTAATTTGCATATAATGTTTATATATGTTTAGCTTGTGTATAGATACACACACACACACACACACACACACACACACACACACATATATATGCCTTTCAGAGTGATGCATTTTGACATTAATGCAACCACTCACATGGAAGCACTTGGCGGTTATTGAATCACTTTCCTCTCGACGTAAACACAAGGTGACACGATTGGCCAGTTGTGCTGACGCTCCCGCCTTTAGCGGTAGCAGTCAACACCTCCAGTACAGACCTGGTGTCAGGACAGGCCTAAGCTGCATCGGCACAAATGTGAACTTCAGCATTAACGGACAACAATTCATCTCCACTGTATCTAATCCACTAAAACTGCCCCATTTTTCAGCGCAAGGTGAAACATGAAAGATTGCTCTATATCACAGCAAAGTGAGAGGTTTAGACCCCTAAACCTTGAGCGCGGCTGGGCCATAAATCTTCCCACCGCTTGCTATGTCGCATCGTGGTCAAACAGGCTTGTAAATGGAGTGAGAGTGGTGTCCTCTAAAATGAAATAATAGCAAAGACCAAGCCGTTATATATATATATATATATATATATCTGAATGCGTAGGCGGAGCGTACGCTTGTGCGTGAGTGCTGGTGTGTGTAGGTGTGTGTGCGTGTGCGTGTGTGTGTGTGTGTGTGTGTGTGTGTGTGTGTGTGAACCGGAGCCCTGTGTGCATCAGCTGCAGCCCAACACTTCAGCTCATCAGGCTGCTGCAAGCACTCCATCACACACTGCCACCACACCGCTCTCGCTCTCTCTGTCTCTCCCTCTCTCTCTCTCTCTCTCTCTCTCTCTCTCCCTCTCTCTCTCTCCTCCACTCTTTAGGTCTCTCACTAACTCATTCAGTCACACATGACATCACACATAACCCTGCCCCCCACCCACCCCCCACACACATACATGGACACACACACACGCGCGTGCACACACACGCACACACGCACGCACACACACACACACACACACACACACACACACACACACACTAACTAACAGAGAATGCACACTGCGCAAGACACACACTTGCTTACATCAGTCCTCACGAAGACCAAGAAGAAGATCGATTCTATCGATATAGATTTGCATATGTCATGAGAGAAATCCTGTAATCTACTGATTGATGCATTGTCTATTCTCCAGAATGCAGCCTTTTAACTCAGGCCTGTCACAGTGTGGGCTACTGTGCTGTTGACTAAGCTATACAGTCACAGAGGAATAATAAACATGGGCCGGACCGCCGCTGATTTAGGGATCAATACGAAGGTAAATACACATTAGAGCCCTGATGACAATAACACAGGCTAGTCGCCGCGCTACGGAGCCCACACTGACTGAAGTATTGCAGGCTGCCATGCAACAGGGTGCAACATTCAGGTGTCTCCGCCGTCCACCGTCCGCTGGCTGGCGTAAACAGCAAGCGCACCCACTCTGTGAGGGTGACGCAACAAGTGTGAGGCTGGAAGGAATTAGTGCTGCCAAATATTTTATTTTCGAAGCAACTGCCAATTCTGCTCATCTGCCGGACGCCGGTCCCAGGGAATATGTCTCGGTCTGTGGGTTTCCGGTACAGAGGCTGAGGATGTACATCTGTCTGTTGGATACTTAAGGCTACAAGCTAGCATAATGGCCATGAGGAGAGCGAGGATAAACACTCGGGGCTTCGGAATACAAAATGAATTAGATTTAATTAAAATGTCAAAAATCAGGGCCCACTTCAACCGTCCACTCAGATAATATTTTCCCAGCAAATGTCAGGATGACAAACGAAGCGAAAGCCCAGCCACGGACCACACATCAGGGTCACGCTGATATCCAAAGGCTCTGCATTCATAATGGCTGTGGACCACTGGCAAATTATATAAAAAAATACATCTACTCATTTATCATTGTATAAAGTTGGCATAGAATTGTCTTTTTATATATATATATATATAAATATATATAAACAAAAGCTGTTATTCTGCAGCAGACAAAAGGCGTGAAACAAGGCCTGTCCCAGGGAGTGGGTTAATGAGAGGAGCTCACTGCTCTCCCCTGACTCTGATCCAATGTGACTCCCCTGACATTGGCCCCCCACCCCAGCTCGCGAGCCGCGGGCTCGTGGTCGGCGGACTAAAGGGGCCCATATGTCACCGGGGAACCAAGACGCTGCTGCACTATTAGCATAGCAAACGCCAGAAAACACATCCATAATGCAGCAGTTACAGTCCTGTTTTTTCCTTTTTTTCTCCAAGGGTACATCAGTCAGAGGCAGGGATCAGCGTTTCTCGGTGCCAGCGTGCCCTGGGAAGTCTTTGATAATGAAACGCTTTATGCAAATCCTGACCACATGTTGGGCCTTGATCTGTTGAACAAAGCGGGCACAATCAATGGAGACGCTGTCGCATGAATCAAGCTCAGGGGCAGCGCTGACGCAGCGGAGACCCCCGCATTAATCGCACGCCTTCCTGCTCCTCCTCCTCTTCCTCCCAGGGTCCTTTCTGGCAGAGCGCAGACCGCTTGCCGTGATAATGTAGACCTGGGAGAACCACAACAAGGATTGGATGACAACATTGCATCACAGGGTTGTGCTCCTCATTGGGGTCTGGTTCTAACAGCAGCTGGTAGAGCAGGGTACGGGCTGGGTGTGGTGGTCCGACCTCAGCACGACTGAGCGCATTAGGTTGGGATGCACGTTGTCTTCATCGGCATCTTCATCATCATTGTCATCGTCATTATCATTGCCATCATTGTTGTCTTCCTCTTCATTGTCATTGTCATCGTTGGCATCTTCATCAACTTCATTGTCACCATTATCCTCCTCCTCACCTTTATTCTCATCATCATCATCATCATCATCATCATTTCGGTCACCATCATTGTCATCCTATTCGTCAACACCATCTATTGGCATCATGATCGTGATCATCTTCATCAATGGCATTGCAACACCTTCATCACCGTCCCCTTTGTCATCTTCTTCATCATCTCCTTGGTCGTCCATCTATCGTTCTGTGGTATGATCACATTCTGCTGTCCTACTTCTCAGTTCAGGACAGCTGACAGATGAATCTGTCCGCCCTGTCACTGCCCAGAAATAATGTCAGAACAACCTCTCTCACTCTCTCTCCCTCTCTCTGCCTTTGATTAATACACCCTGCTGGCACAATGTGTCTATTATTTAATATTAACACTAACCTGTACAGAAAGAAGATACACTTAAGGAGAAACTATAAAAATCACACTTTATAAATCATGCTCCGCATTCCACTTATCCACATTACTTCTCCAATCAGTTAGGAGAAAGGGGAGAGAGAGAGAGAGAGAGAGAGAGAGAGAGAGAGAGAGAGAGAGAGAGAGAGAGAGAGAGAGAGTAAACTATTACTATGACTATTACCAGAGAACAATGCCGAAAGTAAGAGCCAGGTAAACAAAAAAATAGAGGAGGCGTGGTAAACAGAAAGAGAGAGAGAGAGAGAGAGAGAGGGGGGGGGGGTGAGAGAGTGAGTGATGAGGTGAGGTCTCTGCTCGACAGACAGCACACTGCTTGATGCATGAGGCTTTTATGTCCCGGGACCAAATGCATTACCGACAAAAACACTGGGAACACAGAGACTCAGGTGCCTCCTGCCTGGGCTGTGGGCGACGGAGGAACTGAGATGAAAGGCGTCAAGGTTCTCTCTCCTCATGCAGTAACCCACTCCCGCTGTCACATGACCCCTCACATGACATATGTCTGTGCGTGCGCGCGCGCGTGCGTGTGTGTGTTTGTGCGCATGTTTGTTTGTTGTTGTTTCCACAGAGCAAATCCCAGTGAAGCAGATGCTGCAGCGTGCCAACATGTGCATCTTAATGAGATATCAGGGCCGACTCCCTGAGGATCAGGGAGGACTGAAAGTGAAAGCAGCCGTGCTTTCATTTCAGTCCGACCGGCGATGAGGCCGCACTGACGTCCGGGGTTGATGACGTCACAGGAAGCAGAGCCACACTTCCATTTTGTGGCGTGGCACCGCCATGGCGACTGCAGGGGAGAGAAGACGCGAGACGGATTCAAAAACCGAGACGCCGCTCATTGGCTCGCG
>NW_028180317.1:0-14588 GCF_964030765.1 Micromesistius poutassou | reverse complement strand
CGTTTTGTTTTATTCCGATTTTTTTGAGGGATATTGTTTATTTTTTTGTGTCTCAGAAAGGTACTGGTCAGTCATTAAGTGGATGCCTTTCTGCGTAGTGAGGGAATTAGGACGCATGACTTTAAGGAGCAGGTAGGGCTTAGGAATTTTGCTTAAGAAAGCCTACAGGTAGGCAGAGGACTCTCAGGAGCAAATGCAGTGTCTTTGGCCTGCTAGCGACTACACTGTTTTGCCCTGCACTGAAAAAACTTCAATAATTATAAGTCTACATTCTTGTCATATCACCAACCCATGTCATAAATTCAGGAGGCATGTGGAAATGTTCGGCACTCCAAATCGAATTCAAAAACTGATCCTAATCCCAATGTTTATGTACAAGACTACCTGCACTTTATTTAAATCGGTTGGTATAAATGTCCTTTTGGAAACAGTGAGGAACCTGATGCCCCCTGCTCTATCCATGCACCTGCTATAGCGTTAGATGAAAGGTTTTCATTATACAAACTGAGGTTCTGTCAGTTGGAGTTTGACTCCTGTGCTAAACAAGCAGTGTGGTACTGTATGCAAACAATATGAAAATAGTTCTTCTGTGGCTAAGCTCTCCCTGCAGCTGAAAACACAGCCAGATAGGTAGGCCATTCACTGTACAGGCCCTCCAGTCTGTGTTTTTCTAAACGGACAAAGCTTTTTAACCTCAATCCAATATTCCAGCATTTTCTACTGATATGATTGTGGCTAGGGATCGAACCCAGTACCTTTGGACGGAGTTCAATCCAAAGTCAACGGCCTACTAACAAGATGTCTAACCCCTACCCCATTCTAAAATACATGAATCTGAATTCATCGTAAAAAGCAGGTTTCTTTGGATTGCGTTGGCTAAATAAACTATTCTGCATGCACTTTTTTCGACAAAAAAGTTTTATTTTGCATTCATGCATTATTTGATATGATCATTCTCTAAGCAAACCTTTGTTTCCTACTAAGTGTGTTACATGGGTTAATATCTCCAAAATTATAAACTGCATGTACCAAATCTAGACTAACTCTGTTTTTAGGATAAATTCTTCCTCTATGTCCACTCTTGGACATGGAGTGAAAAACAAGGAAGTCCACATATTTTTTGAAGCAGACTACATGTTGACGTTTTTACCCCCTGAAATAACCTCAACTCTAACCATCTTCACATTCTCAGGCTGTGGAGGAGCGGTGTGTGTTTAAGGAGTCGGCCCATCAGCCAGCGACCACCAGTATAAAGCGGGAGGCGTGGATCTCCTCCGGCGTGTACGGCTTCTCCAGACCCATTCAGGTACTGCATGTTGGATCTGACTCAATGTTATGCATGATAAGGGGTAAACGCCATGGACATGCTATGTAGGATAGTAATCAATACGATGTGTTCAATTAATGACTGCACTTCATGATATGAATTGACACAAGATGTTGACAGTATAGTCAGTGTGATGGATTCAGATGATCTTTATGATTAATTTGGAGTCCGACAAACTTATCACTGCCAAAGTATTTTCAGGTGGTGTAGTATTGACAACATTTGTGTCAGCAAACTCTCACAAAGCAGTTTGCGAAACCCTGGATCAATTGAGATTGGCCCATTATGTCAGATTATTCAATGTTGAGGATAATACTTGAGGCGACTTGATGTGCCTCACAATGGTGCGCCGTTGCTTTGACAATGCGATTAGCATCAACGAACAAACAAGCAGATCCGTTTGAGTGCTTCGATAATTAATGTCGTCATATCGGCCCATTTCATATTATTGTTTCTGCAGTCCATTGTGGCTGACATGTGGAGAAGTTTCTCTGGAAATAGCAGACTGTGGTGATAAATGACTTAAATGTCTTTCCAAATGAATTGTCTTTCTCTTTCTTTCTTTTGATTCTCTGATTCATTGGGAGTTGCTTAAATTTTCCATAAAGCAAGCCCAGGGATTATTTTCTTTACCTCACTTAAAAGTGTGTTTGTCCTCCAATACATGTTTGAAAACCAGTTTTCAGCCGTCATCATCATCCTTATTATCTGATGGTGAGAAACCATAGTGAAACCATAGAGAAACCACAAGGCAGCCTTCAGGAAATGAATCTGGGTGATGTTTGAGCTTTGGTGCAGCCATTTGACACCGGACAGGTAGCGGTGCACCTGTCAGAGCCTCCCTTTGAAGCCGTTCCTAGTCTATTCTCAAACAGTGGCTTCTTGTGCAAATAACGGTGTGCTTGCTGCAATGGCTAAGGAATAAGCCACGACGGGGGTCGAAAAACAACTCAGACGGGGATAGTAATAAAGCCGAGACAACGCAAGGCTGCTTACCACTGCCAGAGTACATTTTTATAACACAAAAGTCCTGAAGTGGTTTATTCCCCTTTTACCACAGCTACCAACAGTGATATTATTATTATATTATTTACTTTCTATGACCTTATCGTTTTTTTACCACCTTAATCAACTGAAAGTTAAATATTCTTCTCTGCCGCTTTGAGCATTGTTTATAAGTTGTCAGTGAAACAGCTGGTAGTTTTATTTGACCACTGCTAGAAACTTTTAAATGTCAATTCTGTCATGTTATTGAAAAGTAATGCACACTTGAATGACCAATGAGGATCGAGTACTTAACATTGACGTGGTATAAACTCATATATTGTTACGATTATAGAAGAAGCATTGGACTTAATAATACTGAATATTGAATATTATTTTTTGTATGTATGTTTGTATGTATAGCCACTAGAGGGCAGTCACAGATCTGCTTCCACTTATCTGCCAATCTGCTTCCAGTTAGAACATCTTTACATATTCAGGGCTACTCAATCAGTGTTCCAAATCTTTACAGGGTTTTTTTGTTGCGTCATATGTTCCTCAAAATGTCAACCTTGTTTTCCCCATACGTGACCGCATTTTGTAGTCAGAATTGTTTTGCGACCGTAACATCTCACAGTTTTGTCCTGCCCTCACGGTTGTACAAACACAGATCGAAGGGTTTTTGGTCTTTATTCGTGTCATATTGACCTCTCAGTATCTGTCACCAGTGTTACTTCACTAGAGGAAGGTATAGATAGCCCAGCTTCATGTATGCCCTGCTCCTTGCAAGCTCAGGACAGCCCCATGGCTTTGAATTATACCAAGCAGGTCGAAGGATACATTAGGAGATATGCCTTCAAGCAAATTCTCCATCCCAAAATAAGTTAATTAAACGTCATTTCCTGTCCCGATTTTTCTTCTCTCTCCAGGAATTTGGATTGGCACGCTTCAAGAGCAACCAGACCAAGTCCATGAAGGGGCTGGAATATGCGCTGTTAAACATACATGGTACGTACACTGCAGCATTTACAGAGGGTGGGGAAGCCATGTTGTGTGTTCAACTTCTCCATCTAATTCATCCATGTGATGAGTTCTTTCAGACTGAATCACATATTCCCATCGGCACTTTAACCGCGATGCCGGTAACGTTTCCCCACTCGGTGTCCAGTTTACCAGCCTATGATGACAGCGCTTGTGTGCTCAATACATTAGGTCTGAAGATCAGATTAGATGGGTGGAGCTGCTGCACACATAATAATACGATTTAGAATTGACCGTAAACAATAAAATAAAATAATAAGAACAATAATAAGAATCTGTATCTACAATGAAAAGTGAACACCCTTGTGAATTACCCTTGTATAAAGGAAGCAAGTCAACATCTCTATGAAAAGTAGACTTCTAACTTTGTGAAGCATATAAAGCCTTCTACAGTAGAACAATAACCGTGCCCGGCAACTTCTGGTGCGCGAGCAAGTTGTATAAAAATGTTTTACTGCCAGCTGAAAGTCAAAGATGGAACAAAAAAACAAGCAGCTATCAAAAACGGGTGATGCATTGATTCTGCTGATACAAGAGTTGTGACATTCAATGTCATCACATTTTGACTACAAGCTCCCCCATTTCTTTTACTGTATAACTGTACCACTATTGAACAGTAAAATAACAAGGTTGTTGGAACACTTTCGTGATATGATCAATTTGGTTTCTAATGGACCAGTGTAAAGGAAATGTAGCATTACTGTATGCCATTATGTTTCAACTATGCTATGCAAAACATTTGAGTCATTCAAACTGCCATCTGTTGTGTAGAGCCCTTATCGGTTGAATCTCACTGAGCCGATCGTTACATTAGTTACGTACGTAGTTTCCTGTATTTCCAATGAGGTGTGGTGTTTCCAAAGGGAGTTGACGTGGTTGTTGATGTTGTCGTGGGCCTTCTGTCCCGCGCGCCGATATGGTCACCAATCACAGGACTTAGCATTAGGCTAACAGCGGCGGTAAGTTTTCATAGTAGTGCAGGATATCCACCTGCCCCCCTAGAGCCTGCCAGGGTGCTGCCACACACACTAGAGGGCCAATAGCCTCCCTAGTCTCGTTAGCGCCTATCTAGATGCCCTCGTTAACCGCGTGATTAGGCGCGTTGTGCCAGAGGAGGGGGAGGATGAAAGTGGGCAGCGATGGTTTGTTCAGCCATACTTAATGTTCAGTGCACAAGGGGAAAGCTGTGTTGTTGTTGTTGTCAACGGGCCCTTTTGTTTGCGTGTGTCAGAACCCTAATTGTCGCAGTGTTACTGTAAACATGTGCATTTAGTTGAGAGCAGAAAATGGTGAAAAGAAAGGTCTGTTATCCCCGGATAGGTTTCGTTTTGCAAGATCTCACAAGGTATTGCAGGATATATCCGAGGTCATGTGTGACCTCGCAATTTGTATTGCAAGATCAGGCAATGAGGTTTGCAACACTACCATTTTTTTCACAGCCATTTTAAAGAAGATGGACCATAGACCTTAAGAGATCAGATGGATATAAAGGGAGAGAGTTTTAACTTAAATTGAAGTAAAAAGAAAATCTGCAACCAAAAAAAATCTGCAACCATGCAACCATTTTGATAATAAAGTGAATTAACATGTTTATGTAATACTTGAACTTTGTTGACACCAGCAACAGTTTTGTTGCCAGATCGCAAACCTATCTCGGGCAGATTAATATATCCAAGTTTTTTCTTCTATTTACCTTTTTCTCTTGGCATGTCCCTTTACGGGTACCATAGTCAAGTAATACCGCTTGGGTCGTTGACTAGGAAAACAAGCCAAAAACTCCAATGCTGTTTCTGGTTATACCAGCTCATGTACACATGTACACATGTACACATGCCCACGTGCGTTAGATGGAGAAACACAATTTTCAATTTTCAAAAAAAAGGGTGAGCTGTAGAAAATAGTAAGATCTGTTGGACCACTGCCATCTGCTGTACCTCAGGATTACCCCAGCTAGCCTAGATATGTCTCAGAAACCAGCCCTTATTTGCATTGTAGATCCCTTTGCCCCCCCCCCTTTAATTCCTTTGTATGTTCAAGATGTGTAAGATGGAGGCATAAGCTTAATATGGCGCCTGGGTTTCCTCTTCAAATATTTATTTTGTACAACCGTGGACTGTAGTGTGGTTAGAGAATCAGATGTGAAATCAAATGAGGACCTCCAATCGTAACATTCTTACAATTTTAACAACCCTATCCTGAGTAGTTTTCCCCCTCACTGGAGTCAATGTGTTGCCCACTCATTACAGTACATCACAGGAACTTAAGACTATTGACCTAACTCTAATCCTCTCCCTCTCTCACCCGCTCTCAACCTCTCCATCTCACTCTCCCGATCCCTCCACCTCTTTCTCTCTCTCATCTCTACTCTCCCCCTCCCCCTCTATCTTTCTCTGTCTATCATTGTCTCTCTCTCTCCCTCTCTCGCTCATTATCCCTCTTCCTTCCTCTCTCTCTCTCTCTCTCTCTCTCTCTCTCTCTCTCTCTCTCTCTCTCTCTCTCTCTCTCTCTCTCTCTCTCTCTCTGTCTCTCACTCTCTCCTCTCTCCTCTCTCTGTCTCTGTTTCTTTCCCTCTCTCTCTCTATTCACGCCGGGTGTCGGTCTCCCAGGAGAGGCTGCCCAGCGGCCACTCAGGGACCCAGTGAAGGAGCCGTTGGGGAAGGCCAAGGAGGCGGCCAAGACCCTGGCCTCAGTGCCCCCCCAAGCCACCACCAAGCCTCAGCAATACATCTGACCCCCCCCCCCCCCCCCACACACACACACACACACACACACACACACACACACACACACACACACACACACACACACACCAGGACTGAAGAAGCTGCAGTTCAATGTGAACATTTATCATACAATACAACGTACTGTATATATTGTATTGTATACAATGTATTGCCTGTTGATAACGTCTCGCGGGTCAACAGGCATCAACGTGTCGATGGGCGAACATATCACACGAGGGACGTGTTGTCCGAGTTCATGAGTTTGATTGACTTTTAGCGATCGACTGGCCTGGTCTGGAGGAGCCAGGCGAGCGTGAACAGAACAGACGCATGTCCACAGGAGAACATTGACCCTGTGGGCACCGATCAACACGACGTGCATGCTCAAAGGCATGTAGATATACATGGTGAACGTAACGTACAAGCAGACATGTTGTCGGTCCATGAAGTCAATAGATACTGTACTTAAGCTGTGCGGGGCTGGAATAGAACCTACCTCTCGTGTTTTTTAATTTATTCATTTCTAATTTATATTTTAAATCTCTGTTCTATCTGTACTTTTATTCGGTCCAACTGGGGGTGGCTCTTGATGCTCATCATTTATATATATCAAGAAACTAAATTAAGCTCTTTTTGTCTCAGGTATTTAACCAATGTGTGCAGCTAACCAACCTAGCTTGAGCCGTCGCCAGCGACGACACAAGCTTGAATGTCTAGCTGCTTAGCACATAGAACATGTTGGCCGCATTGCTTTGGCTGTACACAGACGCATAATCATGGGTTTAATGCATTTTAAATTGATGTGATGTTTTGACACCACAGTGACGGATGTTACTTTGAACGTTTGGTTGATTGATAGATCCGCTCATTGCCATCTGGCGACAGGGTATGTTTTATTGCTGCGTTGTAACCATGGCGACCGCATTGCTTTTAACCACGGGGCACATCAACATCTCGAAGACGATATCTTATTATTTGTTAACTTTAATCCGTAGGGCCTCACCAAAGTTCTAGATGATCAACATATGAAAAAAATATTCTGTAACACAAAGCTGCCTGCAAATGTATTTTACTTTTGTGTTTGTAGATAATTGTAATACATGTATGCATATATTTACATAACATAAGTAACAATTTGTAAATGGTTTTTGTTTAGATTTTAATTGAAAGTGTTTCACTAAATTGCATTCCTTGCAGAGGGAATTGGGAGCTTTAGTTTGAGAAAAGAAAATCCCCAAATATATTTTCTTTCAATCACTTGAAAATGTGAAATGTTGATAAATAAACAGACAAATCTAGACTTGTGGATAATGCCTTTTCTTCCCATTCTGGTGAAATCCTGTTATAAATCCTGTGTCCTGTTATAACCTCTTGTCATAACCATATAAATACATTGACCTTAACTTATGTGCATCCTATTCACCTTAAACTATAACAAACATCTAACAGCAAAATTTTCAGACAAATAAGTGCATGCCACAACTTTTTATATAAAAATGTTTTTTTTTTTTATTATATTACAATGAGAAAATACACCATACCATCAAGTGTTTGCTTAAAAGTTTCGCCAGCACCAGGTACTTGTGTGTACACACATACACTCACATACAAAAAAACCTAATATAATATAACACATCTTCTGAATGCTTATTACATATCCACTAAAAGGAACATATTCACAGGTCTCTGGCACAGAACTCACCCTCATCCTCACTGTGTCATCGACTTTACAACAGCGAAACGGCCCCTCCGAGCAGCCGTGGTTGAGCTGTGGTTTTTCAAGGGACACCATATGCCAGTGTTGGGGAGCTGCCCCCTCTGCTAACGCCAACCCCATGGAGGCTACAAGAAGGCTAAGATCGTTTTGTGGAAGAATGTCATTCGATTGCTGCGTGTATTGCTTACCATGGTTTATGGAAAAGAGAAGGAAAAACGTGGATTCTTCGGATTGGAAAAGGGGGGAATGCTGCTGACCTAAATTCATATTTTCATTGTTCAAAAAAATATTTATCTGGAATCACATCGGAAGCACTCCCTTTACCATTCTGCATGGGAGGTATCGTAGGACAAAGTGACGAGTTTCTAAGCAGGTATACGTTTTTACACAACATAATTGTGTTTTTTTCCTCCTCTCCCGTGTTCTCGGCACAAGCTCCCCTCAGCCTTGGGTCTTGTGCTTGTAAGAACCGTCAAACAGGTAAATCTCTATGCAACAGAAACATGGTGGAAAAATAGTCTCTCTAGTCTTAATCTGAAAACAAATAAAAAAATTAGGAGGGAAATTCTACTGAAAAGTGAGACTTAATTATATATTTTTACCAAATATGATCATAGCTGTTTGGGTCTGTGAACGTTGTTGACCAACAGTGGATTTTCCCTACCTGCCACGGTTTCCCTTGATTATAGTCCCCTTTTACAAATAACTAAAACCAAGGTAAGGCATGAGGGGTACTTAAGGACTCAGGACATCAAGAGAGCTGACATTATTCCATAAAAGGCAACACAGAGTGGAATCTTCCTTTGAGTTTGAACAATGCATTGAACTCATCCTAGTGCCAGTTTGTAGCTTGGTGCCATCAAAAAAATGGCATTTTCATTGTGACAAGAAAGGATTTGTTCTAGTGTCATCCCCACATTGAGAATTACTTGTCATCTGCTCCCAGATCTAGAATACATTTAGTATTTTCAAGGCACATCTTAATCACAAACTTTCACAACCACTGCGTAGAAGTCATTCCCTCAAACCCATCCCAACAGACCCAATGCTTTCTAAATGTGGAGTTTGTGCATTTTTGATTGGAGGTCACTGAAAGTAATTGTCACATGTGGTATGCATCTCATACACTTAATTGAATTCCTTTGTTGCTCACTTCTAATAGGCGGGTTCTGTGCAAGAGAAGAACATTTCCATGTCTTCTGTCCATTTTCCTACGTTGTTCACGTGACCAACACAAAAAAAAGGGCAAATTACAATTCAATGACATAATGTAAACTCTTGAAGATTAGAAAGCTTTCTCAAGAACCTTTTTTTGTGTGTGTTTGCCCTCCTGTGTCAAGAGTACAGATAAATACATAAAAAATAATGTTGGTCTCCAAACACACATCAGCGAGACGAAAGCACACCCAACAAACCCATTTGCTTTCCTTGGAAACCCTACCCAGCGAATCTCTCGTCAGAAGCAAGATCAGGTTGTATATCGCCCCCGTCTCTTCACCCTCCGCGGTCAGCAGAGGACAGACACTGTGGCTGGTCGGGTCACTCGGAGGAGAGGAGGAGAACTCTGCAGCTGCCATCGATTGGATAATAGTATCACTCCTCTCCAGGTGACTCCGTTTTGTTTTGTTTTGCTGTCGTACGTCCAAAGAAGCATCGTCGTCGACGTACAACCCGAGCAGCCGGATCAGGACGATGAAGAAAAAAAAGAAAAATTTTCAAGAACGTTTTTGTCTGCTTCCCCGTCGCTGGACCATCGGGGAGGGGGGGGGGGGGTGACTGAAAGCTGCCATGAGAGATTACCAGTGTGGTCTTTTGTTACACAGAGGACTGAGAAGAGAGCACAGGCCAGAAGAGGGAAGGGGGAAGGGGAGGGCATTTTTTGCACATGCCCTTTGGTCATGGAAAAAAATCATGTCACCCTCTTTGGCACAGGGAGGAGGGAGGAGGAGGAGGGAGGGGGGGGAGGAGGGGGGGGTGGGTGTGGGGGTGGCTGAAATCGAAACACTCGGCCCCGCCGGGCGGAGGGGCACCGAAGATGGGTCTGTGTGTGTATGTCCTTGTGTGGGTTGGTGGGAGAGTATCAGAGGTTTGACCTGAGAATGGACCAGGCAGGGGGAGTGGGGGGGGGGGGGGGGAATAAGGATAACAGTCACCCAGGCTCACCAGGGCACAGGACATGGACAGCAGGGGAGGGGGGGAGACGGGGGGGGGACTGTGTTTCCCCTCTCCCCCCCCCATCAGCCTGCCATCTTGGCCCGCTCTCATATCTCTCTCTCTCTCTCTATATATATATATATATATATATAAATTCATAAACGCTTTTTTTTTGCCGCAGCGTTTGTATGGCTAAGAGAACTTAAGGGAATTAGGAAAATAGAATACATTTTTTTTCAGAAATATAGACTACATGGTCATCATCCTCCTGTATGTAGTATTTTTTTAAGTGTTTTTTTTGTTTTTATATATATATATATATATATATATATATATATATATATATAGCTTTCTATATGGTGATTTTTTATATACATATTTTTTTTGGTCAGACCTGTCCTTATGTACTGGTCATTTTTTTAAGTACTGGGATGCCAAGCTCTAAAGACTGCCCGGGAAAATCGATTTATGGATTAGTATGTGGTCAGAGAACTGAAAAGCGCCTCTTTCGTCAAGAACTTTCTACTTGTCTTTAGCTAAACTTAAAAACACCAGATAGATAGACAGAAAATAAAAACTATATAGAAGACTTGATATTATTGATTTTGAGTTATTGATATGAATACATTTATATTATATTCGTAAGTGTAATGTGATTAGTTATAGCTAACTGAAAACACCTACTAAATACAGCAACTTGTTAGAGCTGGCCTCGCGCAACCCCTCATCTTAAACAGCTTTGACTTGCTAATCAGAACGCTCAACAAAAGCTCAAATGGATTAAGTTTACATGAATTAATTAACCAAGATGTGTGTTGTGAGGTGGCCAATCAAATAGGGGCTCCACCAGGCCTAAGCCAATTCAATGAGTAAAATCTTGAGGTAACACTTAAAGAAAAATAGCATCCCGCAGGATCAGTTAAAGAAAACGTCAGCTTCCCAAGTTCACTGCTACATCAATTTGCTACTGAAATGTGAAACACAAAAAACAATCCTGGGGATGCCCTTCACAACGAAAAGCTTTTTCTATTTTTGAGGAATAAGCTTCTGGAAAGCTCCTTGAGTGAATACTAGTAGTCTATCCACACGATCACATGGTATGTTGAAGTGGTCAGTAGTGTGGAGCAGTGGTTAGCGACCTCAACATAGGCATGCCCCTCTGGGAGTTATTGTCTTTGGTGACTAGTTCTGTCATGTTCTAATGAAGGCCGCAATTGCCTGTTTCCCTCGCCGAATGACATTCCTAGTGAAAATACTGTCCAACCGGGGTTTCTGGTGTTGCGTGTACAAATATATTGATTTAGTGGCAAACTACAATGTATTATGTGCCTCTGTAATGCATGTTAAGAAGAAAAGTGTCCGACAACTTATATGGTAGGTTCACATTTGTAGATAACTCAGCTTTGTCATCCATCTCAATCTGCCAAACTTTCTTGGACACAAACCAGTTCATAATTTACAAGTCAAAGCTGTATCGAAACCACAGAAATCCCTAACATAATCCCCACCAAATCTCCTCTACCTCTCCACCTCTCTCTCCCAGCCGCTGGCAACACTGGTTTTGGTGTTTTTATGGACAGTGTGGTGTGGGTCCGGTGGTGCAGGGGTGGGGGGTGATTTGGGCCGTGAATCCTCAGGGAAGGTTACGGTCAGTAGGTCTCAAAATGTCAAGGTTCAGCAAAAGGGTGAGTGGAATTCCGACCTCCCGAGCTCCCACTTCCTGTAAGCTGCACACAAGGGGGGGGGGGATTTGGCCATTTTAGCTCCATCCAACAACGACACAGGTCAGTGGGGGGGGGGGGGGGAACAAAATAAAATAAGTAAGAAATTATTGCCTGGAGTGGGGGGGGGGGAGGGGGGGTAAAGGGGGCGAGCGGTGCAGAAGAGCTGAGCGAGGGCGTCCTAGCAGTGGTGTGGCTGCAGTCTGTGGGAATGTGTGGTGGCAGTGTAGCTATCGCTGGAGCTGCTCTGGAGGCTGTAGTGGTCCTCCTCCTCCTCTTCCTCTTCCTCTTCCAACTCCTCCTCCTCCTCCTCTTCCCCCTCGCCATCGCTGATGCTGTCCCCGCTGTCGGCCTCGCCGGGCGTCAACTCCATGCCCTCGATGTCCACGTCGACGTCTGTACACAACAACGACAACAACAACACTGAGTAACGTAACACTGAGTGACGCGCCGGCTGCCTTGGTTATTCAAATGAGGTGATGGTGGACACGTTGTAGACTGAAGTGAGGGAGTTGTGCCTGTTGATTTAAACTGAGTTCAAACAAACAAACCTGTGTGTGCAGGGACGCTAGAAGTGTGCGTGCCGAGGGTGTGAATGCAACAAAACAATTGACTAAACAAATTGACAAACAACATAATTTTTGAGATAAGCGGTTTATAAAACAAGGTGGTTTTTTCTTGAAATGGCTGAAACACCTTTGATGTTTGATTTCATTTCAGAACATCCAATGTATTTTCCATGTTGCTCAAACGCAGAGCGTGTAGCGAGGCACAAACATGATGTGGTCACGGTCGGTTAGCTTTGTAAAACATAAAGTATGCTTTCTTTAATAACGTCCGTGAAGCCAAACATCAGAGAAACCCACAGTGAACTCCCAGCCTGCCCTTGAAGAAATCCTCTGCTGGGATGTTTCCTCAGCGTTTTTGTCATTTGCAGCAGAGTCCTCAATGTAGTCTGTCAGTGTGTATGTGTTATAAAGTTCAAGTGCCTTGTTTTATTATCACCCGTGCAGCGTGCCTGTGGCCCAGCCAATAATAAATCCCCTGATTAGGAATACACCTGTGTTACGCATGGGAACTGTCCATCGCCGAATGTGGTACAAGGCTGCATTTCAGGGACAAATACAAGGTGTCTGGCAACCGCAGTCACCGGAGACACTGACACAACCTTGGACGTGTTCATTTCGACAAGATGATACTAAAATGTATCAAACATGATAAACTGGCTATTGTGTTCCACGTCAAAGTGAAACTGTTTTACTGTGCAGTATGATTAGTCATCCAGTATAACTAACTAATCAAGGGCAATTCATACGATAAGGCAAGGGTCAACCATGTAATAAAAGTATCCAAACAACGTAATTGTCATACTAGATTAAAAGAGACAGAAGGTAGGTCTAGGTATAAAATCAAATATTAAACATGAGGTGCGTCCGTGCTAGGCTGCCTGGAACCCAGGTCATGTCAGGCCTTTCATGGAGAGCTGCTTGTGATGGCAGGATTGATGCAGAGAGAGAATTTATTAACATGTATTTCATGTGTAGTCAGCAGCCACACCGGGGCCATCAACAAATGAGTGCAAAGGCTTATAATGGGATCAGTTATCATTTGACCTTTGACCCGGCGGACTGATCTGTAAACAAGGGGGAAGTGTGTGTGTGGTTGTTCCACGCAGCCTTTGGGAGTTGACGACACGTGTTGACATTTTGCATCCACTAAAAGCTATTGACCGCTGGTTCACCCAGACAGATACCAGCCGGTATGAGAAAGAGAGACTGTGTTTGGGTAGGTCGCCTCAGGTGGGTATATGCATTGTTAATGTGTTGGCTCAGCACAGCAGGCCAGTTCTTGAATGCTGTTTACTATTCAATAGTTAAGCAGATGCTTTTTGTCCAAAGAAACATGCAGTGAATTGTTTTTTAAGATACATGTCATTATTGAGCAGCTATTGATTCCCCAGAATGCAGATATCATCTGAGCAAGTGATGTGCCCGGAAAGGAACAAGCCCTGACAAGCCTTCTTGGAGAGTTCTGAGTGACAGTAGAAGGAGATTATTACCCCTTGTATCAAAACCAAAAAAGTGATCTCTCACTCCACATCGACTGGGCCAATCAGCACACATACACGATAACAAAGCATTCCCCCAGCTCCACTCCACATGCTGGCTGGACGGCCTACATGCAGCCTGAACACACAGGGCACGGCATGACGTTTCTTGAATCATCAGAGGTTGTGAAGAAATGTATTATTTTCGCTTATGTGGCCATTAGGGTCTTTTCGAGAGGCAGCAAGCGAGGGGAAGACTCAGTGTTTCAAACTAGGTCCAGAGTCAATGGCTCGCCAGGAGGTGATGAGCCATTGATAGTTTGAGTAATTGAAGTTCAAACTGTTGCTTGGGTGGCTTTGGAAATAAGAGTTATGGCTGCTTGTGTACACTACATATTCGATTATATGTTAGGTGAGATATTTTGTAGATCTTGCATTATTATACTTATTATTTTACTGTCCTGTAATTATCCTGCTGCAGTCTACCAACGTTTCCGTTGCAGTGATAACATTAATCTTATCTCATTACACGTGGTTGATGCACTGCTCAATTCTTACACGCACATGCAGTTCGCCTAGAACAGGCGAATGCATGTTCCCTCCCTCCGATTTTTTTTCTTTCCTTAGCAAAATGTTCTGTTTGTCAGGAATATTTCACCATGTTCGATCTGTTCAAACTTGAAACATGTATGTTATCCAAGAGTCCTACGGGTCTAATGCAAAGCCACCCAGCACGTGTTGTTTACCGCAGCAACTCCCCTGTTGGAAAAGCGGTTCTTGTACTTTTAGCCGTGTGCCTTCACAGAGGAATGGTTTTAAAACGTCAAATCTGTACGCTTTCATTCCCACCATTACGCTTTCAGCAAAATGCCCT
>NW_028180318.1:5000-17856 GCF_964030765.1 Micromesistius poutassou | reverse complement strand
CTCTCTCTCTCTCTCTTAAGTCACAGCAGCTCACATGCGCCTCACTCAACCGTGTGTGTCTGTTTCTCAAAGTGGCCATTTGTGTAGACACACACACACACACACACACACACACACACACACACACACAAACAGACACACAAAATGCTCATTAATGATTGATTCAACTTCAAATCCCACAGGACCACACACACACACACACACAACACACACACACACACACACACACACATGCGTGTGCTGTCTCTCTTGGGAAAGTACTAACTTGTAATCTTTGAAGTGAAAGGTCCGCATGGTGGAGGCGTGGTGGCGGTGTCCCCAGACACCAGTGATATAGAATAGACGCTTTCATATATGTTCCCATACCGCCACATACAGCACAGCCCATAGCAGAGCTTTCTCTCTTCTCTGGGTGAGTCGTTTGCGTCTTTTAAAAACGCTACATTATGCATGTGAAGCCCCTCTCACAGTCGCCGTCTTACCCTGCAAAGTTCCCGCAGATTTCCTGCACGGGTTCATGTGTGATCGGGAACAGGGATCGATATTCTGGGAAATCGACGCCCGGAAATGAAGGCTTAGGACCTCCCAGGTGTTCCTCTAGCTCCCAGCCGGAAGGTTCTGGGTTCAATCCCCGAAGTCCACAGTCCGACCATTAGGCGTTTTAGAGCGAGATGCCCCCTGACCCAGACCTGCTCCTGAATGTTTCTAGCTCCACCTTTGGGCTTTGGGTAAAAGCGTCTGCTAGATGACTCAATAGCAGTGGTAGAAACTATCGAGAGCAGCCAGGGAACAGAGCCTTGAGCAGCAGGCTTCCTGTGATCTACAAACTATTTCCTCTCACCCCGCCGGAGACAACATTTCACAAAGATTTACACGTTTCAAACAGAACCCTTTGTGGAAGAATATATATTTCATTGAATATGAAAACAAATGGACCAGCTTCTGTGAAGGCTCTGAGGATGTATCGTAACAAGGAGGATGTTTCAGGTTGGAAGAGTCAAATCAGTCAAGCAAGCGTCCGCGTAAGGAGACTAATTAATGGGATGTGGGGGGAGGGGTGGGGGTGGAGTTTGACTGGGGGTGGGGGTGGTGCTAATGGCAGTTGGTAATGTTAACTCTACTCTAAAGTGGAGCTAAAGATGAATAATGCTGAGACGACAGAGGGGAGGAGGAGGGAGAGGGGGAGGAGGGAAAAGAGGGAGAGGGTTTGAGAGAGAGGAGGTGGGGGAGGAGGAGGAGGGTTTGAGAGAGGGGAGGAGGGGGAGGGTTTGAGAGAGAGGAGGAGGAAGAGGGGAAGGAGGGAGAGGGTTTGAGAGAGAGGCAGGGTCGGGGAAGAGTCGCAGGAAGTAAGCTTCGAAGGGGGTTTTCGTTCTTTTTTTAAATCCTGGAGCCTGAATTAACGAGGTTTGCCTCTAATTAAACGAGTTTATCGGCCCCTGGGGGGGACCCCTCTCCCTCTCTCTTCCACTCTCTCGCTCTGTCTGTCTTACACTCTCTCTCTCTCTCTCTCTCTCTCTCTCTCTCTCTCTCTCTCTCCCATCCCTCTCTCTCTCTCCCCCCCCCTCTCTCCCCTTCCCTCTCTCTCTCTCCATTTTCTGCTAAGCACTCTTCTGGACACGTACACACACAATCCAAACACAACAAACACGCACGCACAGACCACCATTTATCAACACCAATGCGTCCTACAGATGTCATGTAAATCCAAGGCCAACACACTTGGCAGGTGAAAACCAATGAACGAGCCACAAATCATCCTTCCCTAGTCCTCTGCTCGCTTCTCTCCCAGTACATGTCCTCTCTGACCTCTGTCCTAGTTCGGTCTGGCCAGACTGTGGTTTGCTTCATTAGCAGCCATGTTGTTTCTCATTTACAAAACGTGTTTACAAGATGGCGAGTAGGAAAATTTAACCCTGGTCACTTTAACCATGTTTAGATGTCATGGTGTTTCCACGGTGATGTGTTAACCCGTGATTAGCTTTGCTTGGATGATCAGGAAGTGAATGCGGATGTGAAGTATAGATAACAGATCAAAAATATGGATCCAAGCAGAAATATACAAGACCAAATGATTAACTATGGAATCAATTATATGAAAAATATGTAAAAAAGATCACTTGGATTAAACACATTGAATACAAAGGTGCAGAATATAGCCTCCGACAAACAAAAGAAAACCGGGAATGAATATAGCCTCCGACAAACAAAAGAAAACTAAGATTAGTTTTGTGTTTTTGTTTAGACTCTGCGCCCCACACTGATGAGGGATTCGCTCTTTAATCAAAACCTAGCCGGAGGTTGATTTCAGTTCTCTTCCACTACCGTTATTACTTTTAGGTCTTGTTATTGTTTTATTTGTGGAGGAACCTCCGCGGGCTGGGGGACGTTTACTCGCCAAATGAGCTAAATGTTATGAGAAACGACGGAGGACGGATGCCAGATTCGAAAGAGAAGAGAATAAGCAACGTTTGACGTACGATAAACGACAGAGTCCCTCAAACCGCTCCATGACCGGTCGTTCTCAGATATTAATATTAATAATATGTGTCAGGTCAATCTGGGTGAGAGCTGCACAGATAAATGGTAGAGGGGAGCAAGTTCACTTGTATTTATAAACCCCTAGTCTGCTCATCTCTCAATGAGATGAAAATATAAACTAAGGTACTAGGTACGTTCTTGGCTCTAAATTGCACTTAATATGACCCCACACCTCCACCTCCACCTCCACCCCCACCCCCACCCCCAACCTCCGCACACCTCTACCAGCCCCTCTGATATCCCAGACACTCCCGCTTGTTAAATCTCAACAAACACCAATTTCAATCGAGTGTGTTTGCCGTGTTAATATTCAACTCATTAAGACAAATGCAAATTGTGTATTTGTATATTTTAACAACACTTGCTAATGAGCTTTCCCAGAGGAAAGCGATCGTATCCGGGAATGTAACAGCACTTTGTCGAACCAGCCAAAGTGTTTAGTTTCAGAACATAAGAAGGTGTGCGTGCGTGTGTGCGCGTGTGTGTGTGTGTGTGTGTGTGTGTGTGTGTGTTATGCAGTTTCCAACAGCCTCCGTCGTGTCAGTTGCGGTTGTGTGTATGTGTGTGTGTGTGTGTGTGTGTGTGTGTGTGTGTGTGTGTGTGTGTGTGTGACTGTGTGTGTGTGTGTGTGTGTGTGTGTGTGTGTGTGTGTCTGTGTATGTGTGTGTCTGTGTGTATGTTGTGGTTTCTGACAGGCTCCGTCATGTCAGTTGCGGTTGTGTGTGTGTGCGTGTGCGTGTGTGTGTGTGTGTGTGTGTGTCCTCCGTCATGTCGGCTGCGGTTGTGTGCGTGTGCGTGTGTGTGTGTGTGTGTGTCCTCCGTCATGCCGGCTGTGGTTGTTCCAGCAGATGAAACGACGCGGGACTAAGCTCTCAGTTAAGACATAAACTGTCGGCAGAAACACTGGAGGAGGAGAGAGTGCTAATTGGTGTTCTCACCTGAAGGCGAAATATACCGCCAGAGAGGAGTCACACACACACACACACACACACGCATGAACGCACAGACACACACACGAGTGTGTGTGTTTGTGTGTGTGTGTGTGTGTGTGTACTAACACGTGCACAAACTGCACTAAACTCCCAACATAATTATCTCAAAACAGAAACGTCCTCACGATATGACATGATACGTGACATCGCCGTGGCAAACAGAGGCATGTATGAGTGGCTAGAACACACACACACACACACACACACACACACACACACCTTCCTCAGGCAGGATGTCAGGCATCCCATCTTAACCTTACACGCGGCCAATTTGTCACAAAACACGATTAGCTCTCGGCAGACTCGGCAGAAACACTGCAGACAGTAACACAACAGAGAGAGAGAGAGAGAGAGAGAGAGAGAGAGAGAGAGAGAGAGAGAATCACTCTGTGAAAGACGTGAAAAGGAGGAAAACAGAGGTGTTCCGCAGGCGTCATGGCAACACAGGGTTCTCTGGGACGGCGGTTCTGTCGGAGGATTAACAGGAAGCTGACGGGAGGCCATGACAACACCGGCATGACATCACTGCAGGATACAGCCGGCCACGGAGCGCACACACACACACCCACACACACACACACACACACACACACACACACACACACACACAAAAACAAGAAACATAAATAGCTACTTAGGAAAACTCACAAATATAAATACACACACACACAAACACACAGTGCTGCTGTACCCATCTCTGAACCCTAATAGGGACACAAGGACTTTATGCTGTGATTCTATTGTGCTTCCCCTAGGCTTGTGCTGCTAGTATGCTGTGTATGTGCCTTATTTTATGCTTACGTCTTCTGTGAGTGTGCATGTGCATACGTGTGCATGTGTGTGTGTGTGTGTGTGTGTCTACGTGCGCTTGCGTATGCGTGCATGTGTGTGTGTGTGTTTGCTTGTGTGTTTGCGTGTGTGTGTGTGTGTGTGTGTGTGTGTGTGTGTGTATGTGTGTGTTTGTGCGTGTTTGTGTTCATATGCGCGCGTGCCTGTGCATGTGCGTGTGCATGTGCCTGTGTGTGTGTGTGTGTGTGTGTGTGTGTGTTCATGCCGGCGTGTGCATGTGCGGGCCACGTATGCTCAAGTGTGTATGTGTGTATGCAACAGGTGCATTGCCTTGGAGGAGCCCCAGAGAAGCTGTCGGGGGGGCCGGAACGCCACACACTAAATGCCCAGGACGGGGAGCTATCTCCCGGCTGCATCGCCCCCGCACGGTGCCCGCCGCCTCTGGTTCCTTCAAAACCTGCTCCCCCTGCTTGAGCAGGGGAAGCAGAAAGCACAGCGTGGTGGAGAGGCTGCTGCTGCCGTCTGCGGCGCCACGCCAGTCCCCCTGTTGTGGTTTGAGATGATTGGTTTCAAAAGCCACGTGAAACTGACAATTCCTCCTCATTCTCCACACATTCCCATTATAAATCTATTAAACAAAACCGTCTTTTAAGCCTTTTTCGGAATTAAAGTCTCCCGCCTCTCTTTGTCTGCTTTGTTTTGCGAGCTGCTGTAGGTAAAATCCAAGAGCTATTATTTGAGTGTAATTGGTGAGAAATGGCACAGCCATCCGTCAGCTGTTAGCGAGGGAAATGTACTGTGAGAGTATTGGTTCCGGTCGGCCGCTCTGCCGGCATCGGTATGAGACCATTCAGACTCTGGACCGCTCCCGAGTCGCCTGTCAATCACAGGTGCGTGAAATGCAACCCCTCTCAATAGCAGAGAAACTTAAGGAGGGGAGGGAGGGAGGGAGTAGAGATGAGGGTGATTGTTTTGTGGTGGTTCAGTTTAAAAATGCTGCCCACTTCTGCCCTCCTCTGTGCTGTCTTTCTTGCACTGAACTCTTTCTTTCTTGGATTTGACCTAATGCATCTTTTAAATCATCTTCCATTGCTTTTTAATGATGTCCTTTCTATCTCCCTACATGTCTAAATGGGGTTCCTGCTGATGCCAACCCAATGAATTGGCTGTTGTGTTGGAAGGGGTGCAACATCAATAAAACGTGCCTTTGCCTAAACTCAAATTACCCCTTTTCCCCTCTGAAACACACTGTATTATTATTGATTGGTCAGTCGGTAATTCCGCAAGATCTAATTACGTTTGTTGCAAGTGCACGCATGTCTTAGCACAGTACAGCTCCATCCATCTCCCCGGAAACACAGGAAATGTGCAACGCTGGTTGTTTTGTATAACAAGTTTTGTTAGGCGTACAAGTTTCCAATTCCCCCTTCGCAGCTCTCAGGGGGGGACATGCGAACGAAAAGGGGGTAATGCTAAAGTTTTACAAACAACCTCTGTCACGTTGCCACGATCCAAAGTTTGTGACATCAGTAAATACAAACATGCCGAAAAGACAGGGAGAGCAGAAGGCGGCAGATAGCTGCACGGGCCAGTCCTCCGGGAGCGCACAGAGTGCTATAGGGAGCTGTTGGGGAATGAATTCAGCTCTTTCTCTATGGGCTTGGCAGGATTTTCCCCCCTCCGATCCTTTGCTGACTCTTCGGTGAACTCTCTCTGGTGCCCTTTTGCTGTCTGGGCACGGAGCATGACTCTCCTCCTCTTCACGAGAGAGAGGAAGGAGAAGAGAGAGGAGGAGGAGAGGAGGAAGAAGAGAAGAGAAGGGCTTAGAGAGAACGGGAATTCAGATCCTCTTAATTTTTTTTTCTTTAATACATTGCCATTTTTGTCCTTTTTGTCCTCTTTTTGCACTTCTTGGGCAAAGCTCATCCTCGCTCCCTATTTCGCTGCCCTCGTTCTCTCCCTCCCTCTTTCTCTCCCTCCCTCACCCTTGTTTCTCTGCAACCTGCACTTTTCTTTCCCTCAACCCTTTTCTTTCAGTCTTTCTTTCTTTCCTACTTTCTCTCTCTCTCTTTATACTTCCCTCCACCTTTTCCCTCACGCTCCTTATTTGGAGAAACAGGAAACACATCTCTGATCCCCGTGACGCAACACAAGCCTCTTCGTCTGCAAGAGCAAAGCGTTCGTCCTCCCGCTCCCCACAACACACGCAGGTGTTCTCGGTCCACACACCGAACCAAAGAACCAATTTGGTTCGGTAAATGGACTGCATTTGTATAGCACTTTTCTAACCAGGGGCCACTCAAAGCGCTTTACAATAAAACATTCAGCCCTTCATTCATGCACACATTCACACACTGACGGAGTCGGAGTCAACCATGCAAGGCGACAGCCAGCTCGTCGGGAGCAGTCAGGGTGAGGCGTCTCGCTCAGGGACACCTCGACACTCAGCTAGGAGAAGCCGGGGATCGAACTAGCAACCTTCCGGTTACCAGCCAACCCGCTCTACCTCCTGAGCCACATGCCGCCATAGAGGACGTTGGGGGACGTTGTACTTGTCCCCGCTAGGACGTTAGCCTCCGCAGCACGCACACACGCAAACAGGAAATGTTCATGACCACTTCCTCCCTGCCGCAAAACTCAAATCCCGCCAACGCTAGCTAGGTTCGACCTCCGGCCTTACTCCGTTGACAGGGACAAGCGGCGGCCTTTGAGCGGCGCACCGCTGTTTGAAGAAGGCTTTTCATTGGCTCATTAGCGGGGAACAGTTCACGCTTTCCCTCCACGCCTGGGTGCTCCACCCACGCTCGTGAAGGACGCCGGAAACCCGGCCTTGATGTCTTAACGTCTCTGCGTTGCCGTCGATGTGATTAGCGTGGAGAATGCGTTCGGGGTATCAACCTCGCTGGCATTCCAGGGGCTTGGTTAAAAACTAAAGAAGCATGTTTTTGTTATTGAGCACTAGAGGGCCACTAGAGGCCCCTGGTATTAAGAGCACGGATGAATGTGTCTTTAAAAAAGAGAGGCTACTTTGTGTGGACCGACGGAGTGGGGACCCACTGATGGAACGAGGGGACGATTGTTCTCAACGGTATAGAACAGGGCGAGAGGGTTTCACTGGAAATTAAGCGTTTCTAATGCCCGCTAAGCTCTTAAGCTGCTCATTTCTGCTGCCTTTGTTACCTTACTTTTGTGCGTTATCTCACTCTGACTTTCTCCCTCCCTCCCTCCCTCCGTCTCCCCTCTGGTCTCCATTTCACTTTTTCTTTTCTCGATTTCCCTTCAGTTCTTTCCTCTTCCTCCTCCGTTCGTCTCCCCCACTGTTTTTTACTCAAATCCCGTCTCTCTCTTGTTATGTGTTCTAAAATGGCTGCCCTTGCGGGATATCACGGGTCATTATTTCATGGCTTGGCGGCTGTGGGTTTGAGGGGAGGACTGTGGGCACAGTGTGAATCCGGGCAGTAGCAGGCACGGTGCCAGCGACAGCTAACTTTTCTAAAAGACCAGCGACCCTTGTTATTGGAAACACCTCCTTCTCCCTTCAGCCCTCACAAACTTTCACAGACACACACACACACACACAGACCTCTTTGCAGTGAATTCACACCACAGAAGTCTGAATGTCTCTTCTATTTTTCTAGTAGGTCATTATTCTCAACCTAGAAGAAAACGGCATCAAAGCCGGTTTGAAAACAGCGAGAAATTGGATCAAGTACAGAAAGGCAAGGACTACATTCAAATAAATCACACACAGAGCGGCCGTGTAAAGGAGAAGCAAAGTGGTTTTATTAGATGACTCCTTAAGGCACACCACCCAGAGAGAGAGAGAGAGAGAGACTGCAAGAGGAGAGAGGGAGAGAGAGAGCAAGAGAGAGAGAGAGAGAGAGAGAGAGACTGCAAGAGGAGAGAACGAGAGAGGGAGAGAGAGAGAGAGAGACTGCAAGAGGAGAGAATGAGAGAGGGAGAGAGAGAGAGGTATAGTGATAAAAAGAGCGAAGTATTGCGATAAAGAGAGAGAGAGACAGGGAGAGAGCAAGACTTCAAGAGTAGAGAGGGAGAGAGGGCGAGAGAACGAGCGAGAGGTACAGAGAGAGAAAACGAAAGAGTGAGCTAGCGATACAGAGAGTGAGATAGAGAGAGAGGGGGGGCGAGAGGCACAGATAGTGAGAGAACGAGAGAGGCACAGCGAGAGAGAGAGATACAACAAGCACAACAAACACGTAGCTCCACCACCCTCTCCATCACAGCACTGCTCCGTTATACCAGTCGCCATGGGGACCGTTAGCGGTAAGGCAACGTTAATTAGCCATCAATTAACTAAGGTAATGGTGTTCATGTTAACTAAGGTAATGGTGTTTATGTAACAAAGGTATTGGTGTTCATGTAAACTAAGGTATTGGTGTTCATGTAAACTGAGGTAATGGTGTTCATGTCAACTAAGGTATTCATGTATACATTATTAAACATGGGTTAGGTTAAGAAACCCAACCAAACCCTAATCCTAATCCATATGCTAACGCTTTACAATTATGCTTATTACTGTGTTAACTCATTTTAATAAATGGTTCATTCATTAATTGTTCATCCTTATTGTAAAAGTTCTACTATGTGTGTTATTTAGGGCTGTTAAGCCATCTCAGCGTCCAGGCACAGCAGAGGTTCAGAAGATGGATGAAGTATTAGTATTAGTACTCTGTAGGGATAGTGTGTATTAGTATTAGTACTCTGTAGGGAGCAGTTTATTCTAGTATTAGTACTCTGTAGGGATTAGTGTGTATTAGTACTCTGTAGGGAGCAGTTTGTTCTAGTATTAGTACTCTGTAGGGATTAGTGTGTATGAGTATTAGTACTCTGTAGGGATAGTGTGTACTCTGTAGAGATTAGTGTGCATTAGTATTAGTACTCTGTAGGGATTAGTGTGTATACGTATTAGTACTCTGTAGGGATAGTGTGTATTAGTATTAGTACTCTGTAGGGATTAGTGTGTATTAGTACATACGCTGTAGGGAGCAGTGTGTATGAGTACGGAGTGTATGAGTACTCTAAATTTTACTAAACTTCTGTAGATAGTAGTGTGTACAGTATAAATGTATTTGCGGAACCAATCACAGTGACAGTATGTAAATATGTACTTTTCAAATCAACACTCCAGTGTCAAACCTTTCCCACCTAAATATGTTTTTGCTTATTATGGGATGTGAGATTTCTTCTGCTTCTTTTTGTGCATTTCCTAGTTTCCCTCCCAACTACGGTGCATTAAGACAGATAAACACAGCACATTTACACACGTGCTTATATTATCAATCAATGCACACACACACGTTGCACCACTTACAGGCACAGACTACACACAACATATGCACCCACGCACCAAATGTACACCTACACACACAATGTACACCTACACACAAACACACACAGGCACAACAACAAACAACCACTGTAGCAGAGAGGGAGAGAGAGAGAGATAAACGATGAACTGTGTTTGAACCCAGATAAACACCAGCCGCTGAGGCCAACAGGCATTTGGAATTACACCACCTCTGGGTTGGCACAGTGCACACACACACACACACACACACACACACACACGTTTGAATTCTCTCTGTCAACTTTAACAACAAGCAAACTTGTTTCATTTTGCATGGAGTGTGGTTCAACTTCAACAACAGTCCATGCCCAAGTCATTTATTAGAGCTGTGTGACGAACATCTGAATGAAGACACATGCCTCTCTAATTCCCACACCACCTCTGCTCTGACCTCTGCTGCCACTTACTGCACACACACACACACACACACACACACACACACACACACACACACACACACACACACACACACACCCACACACACACACACACACACACACAAAAACAAACAAGCCCAAAGGCAAATGGACAAACAGAATCACATCACATGCAAATGTGGTGTCATCCACTGCAGGAACGGGATAAGCACACATGCATGCACACACACACACATACACACACACACACGGACACACACACACATGCACACACACACACACACACACATATACAGCCACACACACGCACGCACACACGCACATACAAACCCACACACACACGTACACACACACACACACACACACACACACACACATACATACACCTCCACACACGCATACACCCACACACATGAACACACACATACACATGCATAAACCTCCAAACACACACACACGCACACACACACACACACACACACACACACACACATACACACACATGAACACACATGAACACACACAAACACCTGTTATCATCCATAGACTAAATGCCAAGTCGTCAAGCTAACCATGCAAAACTCACACTCCACACTGCCTGATAGACACACACACACACGCATGCTCACACACACACACACACACGCACACGCGCGCCACTGTACGCAGGTGCTGTCACATTGACAGACTCATTATCATAGACACAAAAACCCACGTACGGTTATTGCACGCAGAACCACACACACAGACACGCACACAGACACGCACACACACACTGCCCAGATCCTTGTTAGAAATGTGAAATTTAATTAAATGAACGACAGAAGTCTCATCAATTGTCACATATATTTCTCGTCTTGGAAGGGTAAAATCGAATTGTTTCATTGTGCGCAACACACAGTTTCTGTCTTATTCACACGTTCAACAAAACTAAATATTTCACCAGCCGTTCGACAAGAATGGCATTCACATCTATTTATTTTGACATTCACATCAACTTCACTTTCAGAGAGAGATCTAAGGATTACATCGAGTTGGATTTTCCCACGTCCAACATCACAGCGACCGAACCGACTGCAAACATGACACGTGTTGAGCAGCGAGACACGTCGGACCGCCTCGACATGTTGCCACAAGTCAGCGAGACCGGGCTCTCCATCTGAAACGCCGACCCTTTGGGGCGGCTCCAGGTGGGGGTGCCGGTGGAGATCATCATGGAGCCGGAGACAAGGAGGGCGGAGGGTCGCCGGGTCGGGACCACAGGGTCAAATATTCACTCTAGAACAGTTTCTCACCCACGGGACTGCTGAGGAGGGGGGGCTGTGTTGGAGGTAAACAGGTTCTGTTCAAAGTGAATGAATGAACGCACACAGGTTCTGTTTCGAAGTGAATGAATGAATGTACACAAAACCAGGGGCTCTGTTCAAGGTGAATGCATGAATCTCACAGAACAAAGGGTTCTGTTCGAAGTGAGTGAATGAATGTAAACAAAACAGTTTTGTTTTTTTTACCAGTGTCGGATCAAACCAGTCTCTCGTGGCTTCAGTCGAACATCTGTTGGCAATATCATGGGTCAGAAATACGACCTTAGCCAGCAGAGATGGGTGCAATGGGGGGACAGACCGGAATTATCCTTTAATACGATTAGCAGATAGTTGTATTATAATTATGGAGATATGAATCCATTGCAATATGCCCATTTTCATCCTCAATCCAATGTGAAAGTCTTATTTCAAAGTTTTGTAGGCGCTAGTGACTTTATTTGAGTCATTATTTTACACAGGTAATTATTTGATCAAGTTGTGGATTCATTTCACATCTAACAAACACTGGGTCAAATGTAGTTGATTTCTGTGTTTAACTGAGAAAACAGGGAGTGGAAGGACAGGACCCTATAATGTTCAGCTAACTGTTGTCAATAATAATTGTTACGAGAGTAGCGCATGTGTGTGCGCGAGAATGGCAGTGTGTGTGTGTGAGTGGACGAGCGAGGAGAGCGAGCGGTAGTGTGTGTCAGTTTATTGAAGTAATGAACGAGTCCGGTTGTGTCTGTGCAAACGTGTAGGCCCTACTGTAAAGTTAGTGAAACTAAGAATAAAGTAACCAGCCTGTCAATAATCGGTGGCCGCTTCATTCCGACCATATTCAAACCTATAAGCAAGACCCACTGCCGGTCAAAGTGATTCCCGAGAGAATCGACGGAGCGGAACGTCGCTTTTGTGCTCCTCGACTATGGTCTGGGAGCCAACAGCAGGAAAGGTGTAACATAATAATAAAAATATTTTTTAAACCATTCAGCGAACAAAAGGCAATAGGCTGATTATCGATTAGGGTGCGGGTGCCACTCGATGACATGCAAACGTAGACCGAAGCGTCATCAACACGCCCACTCAACTGGTGTGAAATGCCGACATCCTACTGCTCATTCACATATAAGGTAATTAGCATTTCCTGCGGAGAACATACTACCTGGGGGGTAGTATTTTTTTCAGGAGGTCCAACGTCAGGATATGTCATTCACATATACGGCACCTCCGTAGAATAGACGGAGAACAGACGGATGCACGTCCAAATGTGAAAGCAGCTATTATCTTCTCGATGTCTCTCACTCACTCTTCCTCTCTCTCTATATCATATCTCTCGCTTTTACTCTTTCCTTTTCTTCACTGCGTTATTCACTCATTTGCTCTCTTTCTCTTATCCTATTCTCTCTTTGTCCCTCACTCTCTCTTTGCCTCTCTCTCTATCTCTCTCTTTCCCTGTGTTTCTTGCGCTCTCTCTCATTCTCTCGC
>NW_028180318.1:0-2500 GCF_964030765.1 Micromesistius poutassou | reverse complement strand
TGTGTGTGTGTGTGTGTGTGTGTGTTTTTTTGTGTTTGTGTGTGTGTGTGTGTGTGTGTGTGTGTGTGTGTGTGTGTGTGTGTGTTGAGGGGGAGAGGGCAAGTCTGTCTGCTTTTAATTTCTTCATCTCTCTCTCTCTCTCTCTCTCTCTCTCTCTCTCTCTCTCTCTCTCTCTCTCTCTCATTTCCGGTTCCCTCTAGCTACTAAACTTTGTTCAGTTGTTCAGAGGAACTCGTTCGTGCAACACTTTTTCGCCGACAATTTGGCTGTATTTGTTCTCAGCCTCATCTGTGAATCGCTATGGATCAAATTGTTCCCAATGTCTTAATGTGAGAAAGACCAAATTAAGTCTGTTCTGTTCAACCAAACGACATGGACTCCATCTCCTCCAACAGCCCGTGTACAGTCATAACGCAGAACGCTCTCTGCCTGTAAATTCTGTCTCCCAGCCAGATTTCCTCAGGCGTAAATTATATGAGATTGAAACAACATTCATAACGATTCGAGACTGATTTTTCCTCGGATAGAATAGAATTAAAAAACGAACGCCTGCGAAAAACAATAAACACGCAATCATCAAACTGGACTCAAACTCAACATTAATGGAGCTGAACTCGGTCTTAATACTAAAGAGATGTGCTTGGAACAGGCTTGGAGGGTATAGCAGGCAGATTATGAAAGAGTGACAAAGTCGTTTGTGCGTCAAAACGGGTCTTTTGGCTTCCCCTCTGAAGTGTGTGCAGGCGTGCGGAGAGGAAATGGAAGGGTTATTGATTTTTGAGTTTTAATCCTGGCTCTGAAGAGGAGCCCAGAAAACAGACTGCCCACACTCAGCACTGCATTGTGACGGATGCCACGGGTTATTGTGGAGATACACATATGACAGATATCAATTACGTAGGACAGAATTGTCCTTAAAGCATTTTAATCAAGGGAATATAACATCTGACATTGAGAGACTCATAATCCACTACTTTGTCCATCTTCTTATGAGAATGAACTTAACATTTAAAACCTGAACATAACGAAAGATAACCCTGTGTCTGGAACGGAACCAGCCTGATCCAGTACCAGCCTGATCCAGGACCAGCCTGATCCAGGACCAGCCAGCTTAGGGCCCATGCAGACAAGGAGCCAGTCTGACCTCAGACCAGGATTGGGAGTGTTTTTGTACTTATGTTTCATTATCTCTGTGTGTATATGTGTGTGTGTGTGTGTGTGTGTGTGTGTGTGTGTGTGTGTGTGTGCATGGGTGGTTGTGAGTGCGCATGTGTGTGTTTACGTAACCATACATATTTAACCTTGTGTGCAGCACGATATAATGAGTACACTGCTCTGATGGATCCTTCACTCACTCACATCCTTCCCCCTCACACACACACACACACACACACACTCTATCTCTGTTAAACACACAGCCTTGCATGCCCTTCCTCGCTCTCTCTCACTCTCTCCCCCCTCTCTCTATCTTTATTATGGAACTCAAGGAGGAGAGGTTGTCTGTGTGTGTGTGTGTGTGTGTGTGTGTGTGTGTGTGTGTGTGTGTGTGTGTGTGTGTGTGTGTGTGTGTGTGTGTGTGATTGTGTGTGTGTGTGTGTGTGTGTGTGTGTGTGTGTGTGTGTGTGTGTGAACAGCCACTGGAGGAAGGCGTGAGAACAGTTCATATCCTGATGAGATATTCAGTCCCCGCACTCAAGACACACACACACACACACACACACTCACTCACACACACACACGCATGCACACTCTCTACGCACGGAGTAAGCACTAGTCATTATGTTGTTGAAGCCTGTGACTGTTGGCTCCTCCAACTTCCTCACCCATTTCCTTTCATCAGGCCGCGGCTGGATTTATCCGGTCTGAATTACCAACCTAAGTAACTGACAGCCAAACTTTCTGCTTCCAGTGGCACAGACACACACGTACACAAGAAACAGATACACACACACAAAAAAAACAGATACACACACATAAACACACACAAACACAAACAAGAAACAGATACACACACATTAACACACAAACACACACACATACATTCACAAGAAACAGATACAAACAAACACATCTAACTATGCGAGTTCTTAAATACACAAATAAATATAATCCTGAATAGTCTGCGTCTCTGAGTTATATTTTTTATGTGGCCTATTACTTTTGTTATACCTTCTTAAACGCATACACAAACATCAAAATGCTCCCCTTATTTATGTATTCTTCTGTGGCATATATTGAAGAAATGGCCTTGTGCTGGCGATGTTTATGCTAATGTTATGCTAATGTTATGCTAACTTTACTGTAGCTGGCTATAATGGGTACAAACAGAGGGCGGCAGAATCCCAACTCATTTCGTCCCACGTTATTTATTTTTTCCAATTTCAATTAATTTAATTTCCAATTTAAATGTACTTTAATTTGGTAGGGACCAAAACGTGGTGATTAAACTATACCAAGATGTTTTTCAAATTGTAATATTTTAAGTTATTCCAAAAACTCT
>NW_028180319.1:12500-18945 GCF_964030765.1 Micromesistius poutassou | reverse complement strand
GTGGAGGAGTGAGAGGTGGAGGTAATGCTGGTGGAGGAGTGAGAGGTGGAGGTAATGCTGGTGGAGGAGTGAGAGGTGGAGGTAATGCTGGTGGAGGAGTGAGAGGTGGAGGTAATGCTGGTGGAGGAGTGAGAGGTGGAGGTAATGCTGGTGGAGGAGTGAGAGGTGGAGGTAATGCTGGTGGAGGAGTGAGAGGTGGAGGAGGTGAGGTGAGCGGACGGGGACTGTTTGAGTTCTGACTCAGTGTCGGTAAGCAGGAAATCCACTGGGATGAGCTGCTCAATGAATATTGTGTGCAGCCAGATTAGAAGTCTGTGTCTGTGTGAGTGTGTGTGTTTGTGAGTGTGTATGTGTGTGTGAGTGTGTGTGTGTGTGTTTGTGAGTGTGTATGTGTGTGTGTGTGTGTGTGTGCGTGCGTGCGTGTGTGTGCTCACTTATGGGATGGGAGTGTGTTTTGTAGCAAGGAGGGGTGTACCAAGTGTATATAAGAGTGTATAAATGATGTGTGCGTCTAGAGAACGTTGCCATGGTCCACTCACTTTCCTGTTACTTGACACACACGCACGCACACGCGCACACACACACACACACACACAGGTTCGCAGTAGACTCATTTGCATCACTACCAACTCATGAACCGTAGGCCAGCTCATTTATTCAGAGACAGCCTGATTTATTCACGTAAACGTACACAGTGGGCAGGCTGCCACAGAGTGTTTGCTACAGGAAGCTGAGAGCCTACAGTGTAGACTCCGTCATGGACCCAGAGAAACCTCCCGGACGGAATGTCCTTTTATTGTGTCATAGCAGGTATTAACAACAGAGGCTGTAACAATATTCCTATTTGAGTCAAAAGGATTGACATCGATAGATTGTCCCAGGTAACATGAATACATCAAACCACCCATAATGCACCTGGGCATTTCTCTATCTAAATGATGGCTATCACGTAACCCCACACACACTGGCTCGGCTCACGGTTATCCAAAAGCACCGCAGAGGCCTCTGGGAAATGTAGTACGGCTGCCGGCTTTCTGTTTGTCTAGACTTGCCTCTAGATTAGGCTCGGCCAATAAACGTGTTTCTGGTTCTGACATCCTAGCGATGGAGAGCAACACCGTAGCTCGCTCAGTGGCCGGGCTGAACAGGCTCTGGCTCATGATCCCGGGTCAGGGTGTGGTTTCCGTGGTAACTGATGTTATTTCGATATTTCTAGAAGACGCTTTTGTCCAAAGCGACTGACCAACATTCATACACACGTTCACACACCAGCTAGGGTGAGGTGCCTTGCTCAGGGACACATCGACACACAGCTAGGGGGAGCCGGGGATCGAAATAGCAACTTCCGGTAACAAGTCAACCCACTCGACCTCCCTCCCTCTCTCCCTCCCTCCCTGCCTCCCTCCCTCCCTCTCTCCCTCCCTCTCGCCCTCTCTCCATCCCTCCCTCTCTCCATCCCTCCATCCCTCCCTCCCTCCCTCTCTCCATCCCTCCCTCCCTCTCGCCCTCTCTCCATCCCTCCCTCTCTCCATCCCTACCTCCCTCCCTCCCTCCCTCCCTCCCTGATGAGCAGCTTGTGGCTAGAGCAGGGCTGGGTGGTCTGGGATCCCTCAGACTCCCAGGGGGCTCTAGGGAGCTGTCTCTTTGTCTCTGAGTCGCTGCGTTCTCACCGGCGGGCGGCTGAACCAGTGACCTATTAAACCGCAGGTATAGGGGGAGAGAGAGAGGGGGATGGAGGGAGGGAGACGGGAGTGTCAGGGATTAAACGGCTGCTTTGAAATCTCGCTCCCCATCATTACTTCAGTCACTGGGACTTGTTTCCAGAACCGAGTCACTTTTAATCGTTAATCTCTAAAAAGGCTGGATCCAGATCCAATAGGGTTTTTCCCTGCACTCTCGTTTCATTTTCGTCATCAGTCTCTATTTTTTTCTCTCTCCCTCTCTCCCTCCCTCTCTCTCTCCCTCTCTCCTTCTCTCTCTCTCTAGCTGTCTCTCTCCTTCCCTCACTCCCTCTCTCTCTCTGTCTCCCCATCACCCTCTCCCCTTTTCTCTCTCCTTCTCCCTCCCTCTCCCTCTCTCTCTCTGTCTCCCTCTCTCTCTCTCTCTCCCTCTCCCTCTCTCTCCTCTCTCTCTCCCTCTCTCCCTCACATGGAGCTCAGACCGGCGGTGTCGTGGAGCTGCCAAATAGCCACCATGACAGAGTGAGTCACTAAGGGGCGCTGGCACCGGCCAGGCCCAGGTAATCCTCTTGGTCCTTAACCCAGTTAGCCGCGCGGTTCTGCTCATTCGGTGGCGCCCAGCAGCGGCAGACCCACTCAGGATTATCTGCTGACAGCCGCGGCGCCCAGACGTTTCTATCGGCTCTCCTGATGGAGCAATCAAATGATGATTTATGGGGGATCGCGTTCGCATGAATTCATGTGTTGTTGTTTTCTGGGGGCCTGGTGGGGGGGCGGATGACACACGATGACATTGGACACTCATGTCGTTTTTTTTTTATTATCTTGCCCTTGACGACCGTTGTCATGGGTGGGGCTAAATGTGTTTCGGGTAAATAAAAACATAATAAACGTCGTTAAATTGATACATTTAATAAAGTTTCGAAAGTAATTTCATCCGTTATCTTGAAGATAGCGTCAAACTAATTACCCCCCCACCGCCACACCACCCTCCCAGAAACCCGCTCTCCAACCACACCCCCACCCTCCCTCCTACACCTCCACCCTCCCACACCCTTACCCTCCTACACCCCTTACCTGACGCGTTCAACACACACAACACATGTGTTCAACACACACAACAGACGCGTTCAACACACGCACCAGACGCGCCCAGAGGGACCAGTGTGTTACGTGACCGCTGGTTACGTCACAACGTTCGCACACACATTAAAAAACGCCCCGTACCATTTTGCTCTTTCTCTCTCTGGCTCTGTTATACACAGCCCATCACACACACACACACACACACACACACACACAAACGCACACACACATACAGACACAAGTGTGCACACACACACACATATGAACACAGACGCACACACACATACAGACACGTGTACACAAACACACACACACACACACACACACATACAGACACAAACACACATGTGCACACACAAACACACACACGTGCACACACACACACACGTGCACACACACACACACACACACACACACACACACACACACACACACCAGCCCGGGAGCGAGGACAGCCGTGGTTCCCTGACATGCATTAAATGCTACGAGCCCAGATCAGGAGAGCGTACGCATGGAAGCACACCAGCGTGAAAAGATAATTATGTGGAAAATGCCCGCTCTCTCCTCTTCCTCCTCCCTCTCATATCTGGACGTACGCTAGAGTGCAAATCACACCGCGACGGCCAATGATGTCTCACACACACCGGCGCTCAGAGCTGTCATATGGCTGCTGAGGGGCCGGGGGGGGGGGGGGGGGAGGCGTGGGAGAGGGGTCCTCATGAGGAGCCAGAAGCCCGCTCAGTGGGATGCCACGGAGACGGGGAAGCCATCAGTACTCTCACTGAGATCAAAGCAGGCATCCCCTTCGACCTCCCTCCGACCTCCGTCCGTCAGGCTTTGATGGTCACATGGTCGTTTGCAGACCGACATAAATCATCAAATGAAGGGGAAAAAAATATATGTGATTCAGAGTGTGTACCGCTACTCTAACACAAAATATTTTCAAGGACAGGATGTTCTTAAAATGTTACCATATATTTTACCAACGCTCTGGAGACATGAGCGTTGTAATATTCGAAGGTTTGACTACACACCGTTGGCTGGTGGGTAGGCCCACTACGCCCATTACAACAACGGCAGAATCCTGCTGGAGTGAAATAAGCTCCATAAGGGGCGACCCTGGACACCAGCGGCTGCTATTAAAGCCTCCAAACAGGATCTCAGGAATGACGAGCGGAAGAGTAAAGCTGAGCTGTCACTTCCAGGAGTAAAAACAGCCCAGCCTGTCGAGAGAGTGCAGGCCCAGGCCGGCTAAGCCTGCACACTTATTTCATGCCTCGCGATGAGTGACATGAGATCTCTGTAAGCAAAGGGGATTGAAGCAATTCTAAATGAATTGGATTTAAATTGTACTGAACTGCAGGCAGGAATATAGAATATTAACAGCGGTATGGAGAAGGTCACGTTGATGGTGCATATGTCGTTTTTCTTTTAATATCCACCGACTACGCGCTCAAATAATAGTCATTTGGCCGCAATTAAATTTCCCCCATCAGCCAATCTGTCAGCATTACAAGCAAATAGTCAGACAGCATAACCCCATGGTCTGATTGGGTAACCCTTAATAATAAGAGTACATTAATTACCCATTGATTACCTTTAGTTTATGTAGTAATATGCATTAACTAATAATTAACTAACAGTTAATTAATAATTTACTAATGGTGTTTATGTTAAGTAATGGTGTTAATTCTACCTTGATCATGTTAACTTAGTATTAATGTATTCATTATTAGATAGGGTAAGGGTAAACCCTCATCGTAACCATAACCCTAAGCCGTATGCTAATTCTACATAATAATACTTAATACTGCTAAACTAATGTTATGCATGGTTACAAGAAGACCATACGTTAACCGTCATTAACTGTTAATTGTTTGTAAATGGTTATGACTGCAATAGCTAATGTTAATGTATGGTTAATTAACGTTATTGTAAAGTGTTCCAATAAGATATGTTCTCTCCTCAGCGCTCAGACCTCTGCTCTCAGCCCTGCTGGAGACGTTGGTCCTGCTCGCGGATTAAGCGGCGCTCCAGTATTTAGAGTAATGGTTCCCAGGGTATTTCACTAACTGTACTCTGGCAGCAGTGGCGTGGCGTTGAAAATGAGGTTAGCGTTAATAATTAACTCTCCTTCGGCCCCCAATGTGGTTTTGGGATTAGTATTTATGTGACGAGCCCACAGAGCAGATCAGCGGCATGTTACACTCATCACTATTTTAAGCACGAGAGAATGCTGCTTTTTGGTCATGAGAGAGGAAAGCGTTTTCTTTACGTTCACTGGGAGCGGTGGCGGTGAAGCTCAGCACGGAGAGGAGTTAGGGAGGAGAACGCAGGGAGGAGCAGAGAACCGAGTGCAGCAGTATAGGCTCCGGCTGTCAGAAGATCTCTCTGGAGCCCCGGTACACTGGTGGTTCTACCAGGGTTCTACCAGGGTTCTACCAGGCAGTAGCGGTTCTACATTGAATTACGCCCCACTCCGTGTGCCCCCCCCCCCGAAGTTGTTGATGGGGGGGGGGGGGTGCGATTATGGGCTCGTGGAGTTGTTGACGGGGGTGGGGTGGGGTAGGGAGGGTATTATCGATAATAGAAAATGCGCAGATCTTTTTTTTTCTTGTGTGCTCGTGCTGCCCCCCCTGTAATGCCGCCCCGGGCGGCTGCCCGCTTCGCCCGTGCCTAAAACCGCCACTGCTACCAGGGTTCTACCAGGGTTCTGCTAAGGTTCTACCAGGGTTCTGGGGAGGAGGGGAGGAGAGCAGCAGGAGGTGGGGAGGAGAGCAGGAGGAGATGGGGAGGAGAGCAGGAGGTGGGGAGGAGAGCAGGAGAAGGTGGGGAGGAGAGCAGGAGGTGGGGAGGAGAGCAGGAGGTGGGGAGGAGGGGAGGAGAGCAGGAGGTGGGGAGGAGAGGAGGAGGTGGGGAGGAGGGGAGGAGAGCAGACAGTCCTGCCAGCGCCGGCTTCAGCCCCTGAGCCACGAGGCAGTGGGGTTTAGCTCCCAGTCACTGGGCGGCCATCTCCAGAGGAGACAGCCCTGGTAGCTCACGCAATACACACAGTACACAAACTACACACACACACACGTGACACACACTTGATACACTACACGCACACAAACTACACACACACACACACACACACACTTGATACACTACACGCACACAAACTACACACAATGCACACACACACACACGCACACACACACTACACACACACACATACACTAGTCTACACACACCACACCCTACACACACTCACACACACCAACACACACACACACACACACACACACACACATCAATAGTCTACACACACACCACACCCTACACACACACACACACACACACACACACACACTACAAACACTACAGACACATACCCACACCACACACGCACATACACGGCACTACATACACAACACACGTCTACACACACCACACCCTACACACACTCACACACACACACACATCAATACAGTCTACACACACACCACACCCTACACACACACACACACACACACACACACACACACACTACAAACACTACAGACACATACCCACACCACACACGCACATACACGGCACTACATACACTACACACACACACACACACTCCACACTACACACAGGAACAAACACACACAGATTCACTCATGAATACATAAACACCTACAAAAAGATCACCG
>NW_028180319.1:0-7500 GCF_964030765.1 Micromesistius poutassou | reverse complement strand
TTCTCTCTTTCTGTTTGTTCTGTCTTTGTCTTTCTATGTTTGTCTTGGCGTGTGTATGTATGTGTGTTTGTGTGTATGTGTGTGTATGTATGTGTGTGTTTGTGTGTCTGTATGTGTGTGTGTGTGCGTATGTGTGTTTGTGTGTGTGTATGTGTGTTTGTATGCATGTGTATGTATATGTGTGTGTGTGTTTATGTATGTGTGTGTGTGTGTGTGTGTGTGTGTATGTTTGTGTGTGTATATGTATGTACTGTACGTGTGTATGTGTGCGTATGTGTACGTGTGTGTTCTTCTCGCTGCAGGCAAGAAGAACTCCATCCTGCAGCACAAGGTGCAGCACGACCTGAGCTCCGGCGCCATGAACTACCAGGAGAACGAGATCATCCAGCAGATCGTGCAGCACGACCGCGACATGGCCACCTGCGCCCACCTGCTGCAGAGCCTCCCCCCCGTCCCGCCGCCGTCGCCCCCGCCCGTCATCTGGGCGCCCCTCATCCAGGCGCCCCTCCGCGCCGCCGCCGCCACCACCTCCGTGGCCATCGCCATGACGCACCACCCCCACTTCGCCCCGACGCTCTTCAGACCCCCCGTGTCCCTCCTGGGGCCCCTCAAGGACCCCCCCTGTCGGCTGAAGAAGTTCCACGCGTCGGCGTCCTCCTCCACCGCGCCCGGGTCGGCCGGCGACTCCCCCGCCGGGACTCCCTCGAAGCTGCGCGCGGTGGGGGGGGCGGCGGGCGGAGACATGCCGCTGCTCGCCGCCTTCCGCGCCCACCACATCGCCTCCGGGTCCGGGGCGGCGGGCTCCGGCCAGCAGGCCTCGGCCGGGGGAGGTCCTCGTGGGACTGGCTGTACTGGGGTGGGCGGCGGCGGCGGGGGGGGTCCGGGTCCCAGTCCCGGTCCCGGTCCCGGGGCCAAGGTGGGCTCCGGCGGGGGCTCCGGGGCGTCGGCGTTCCCCTTCGGCCCCCGCTCCTCCTCCTCCGGTTCGCCGACCTCCAGCCTGGCCCAGCTGCACCACCCGCCGCCCCAGCACCACCTGCCGCTCCGCTCCGCCACCCCGCCGCTGTCCAACCTGTTCCACCAGGGGGCGATGGGGGGGAGCACGGGGTCGGGGCTGGGCGGGGGGGCGGGCGGGGCCTGCGGCGGAGCGAGCGGCTGGCGATCGGGCGGGGCTGGGTCCGTCAGCGTTGAGATCGAGATAGAACCCGACCTGGCGGCGGACGACTTTGCAGAGATCGGCGGGCATTTTGACGGGGCGACCGGCGGGCATTTTACAATGGGAGGAGCTACCGGGGAATCGGTGGGAGGGGCTAGTGGAGGCTTGATGACCGGAGTTTCTCTGGGAACAACTATGGGATCAGTGGGCGGAGCTTTTGGGGAATTAATAGCAACACCGGATGGATTTAAAGGAGGGACTATAATGGGCGGGTCTTCAGGAGGGGCCTCGGGCGGAAGCGCTGAAAGACATAAACGGGGTTCTATAGGAGGGACTTATGCAGGGGGAGGAGGGGCATCCAGACACACGTCAGGGGGAACGGCGGCCGGAGCGTTAGGCTCTCCGGGCGGTCAGAGTAACATCAGTCCCATCTCCACCGGGTCGACCAGCTCCATGCCCGGCCAGCTCACCAAGCTCTCTCAGGTGGGGTCGCTGCAGCAGTTCTCCGTGGGCGGTCGGACTTCTGGCGGCCTGAACCTCTTCCACTCCCCTCCGCAAGGATCCCCGGCCTCCGGCAAGGGCCAGCCCGCCCAGCAGCAGCAGCAGCAGCAGCCCGTCGAGGGCTCCCCGTCGTCGTCCGTCAGCCTGGCCGGCCTGCGCTCCGCCCTGCTGCCTCACCAGCTGTCCCTGGAGAGGTCGGCGCTGGCCTCCCTGGCCCAGTACGGCTCGGCCAACGCCTCGCCCTGTCTGACGCCGCTGGCCCCCAGCCCCACCGTCCAGAGCCCGGTGGCCGGGAGGACGTTCCACTACAGCGTCCCCTCCAGTGCCGCCGGCTCCCGGAACTCGCTGCTCATGCCCCAGTCCTCCCTGCCGTCCCCGCAGACGGCGCACGCGGGGCCGGGGAGGGAGCCCTCCTTGACGACGACGGGCCGCTTCTCGGAGGACCTCAGACTCTTGTCCTGCTCCCGCACGTCCCTGCCCGAGGAGGTGGCGCAGTCCCTGGGACACCCGCTGCCCCGCAGTAGCATCCAGCTGGACGCGGGGTACTACCCGTCGCCCTTCTCCTCGCCCACCCTGGTGCCAAAGCCCCGCAGCCCCATCCCGGGGCACATAACTCCTCCCTTCCAGATCCAGTCCCCCGGCCCCCCGCACCAGACTCCGTCGGCGCCGTCGTCGGTGGGCCCCGGCGCACAGCCCCCCTCCTCCCGGAGGGGCTCGGAGCTGGAAGCTCAGCAGACTGTGCGCTCCAAACTCCCGTCCAACTTGTGAGGTTGGATCACACCCTCCTCCTCTCCCTCCTGAGGACTGACTCAGCGACGGAGCGTCTCTCTGCGCAGTTTGTTACTCGCTCTAGATCCAGCCTTTGATGCTGTGTTCCATCTCCTTTTTGTTCCTCTCCTGAGATTTCACTTGACTGTGATATAAGATTACGGACTCTTTTCGGAGGTTAGAGCTCCTTGTTTTGTGTTATGCTTCACTTTTCCTTTTGTTAATCCTTTCACTCGATAGATATATTTCAATATATATGTTTAGCAAAGAGACTAGGGGGGTGTGCAATTTAATCTATTTCCTTTATTTCTATGACTATGCCAAATTCATCTGCTGAGGTTTAGGCAATGCTTCGTTGAACACAATAATACTTTTTTCTGCGGGAACCTATGCACTAATACCTGCATGTATAGAGGCTTTTTGTGTCCCAAGAAAAAATACAAATCGAAACTTTTTAGCTCAAAAGACACGCTTCAATACTAGCAGGCTCTTTTACCAACCTATGTGGGATGACATATTGTCCATCCTCAAGCGTATCTATTAGATTGTACTATTTATCCTCTGTGTGACCTTTGCAAAACCTACTTGGTGTTGGAGATGAGATTTTAGGGAACCAAAAGAGACTTTTCCTACGTGGTAATCAATTTGCCTTTTCTTGGCTTGTATGTCCGTGTTTTTATACCACTGTAGTAAAACTGTAACCTGGAGGGTTTGTTTTGAAAAAAAAAGGCCTAAGTCCTCGATATTGAGACACACCAACGCGTTAATGGCTGGCTTATCCTTAACTACGTCCTTACAAGCTCACTTTGTCTTCCAAGTTAAAGCCGCAAAAAAAAGACTAAAAAAGGAGTGCTGTTGTATGTGAGGGAGAGGGTGATGCTTGCGGTGTGATACTGATCTCTCTATGGGTGTGAGGGGAGGAGAAAATATCTGTTTCTGACAGTTTGCGTGCTCCCGGTGATGCTCGCCAGCAGAAGTGTGTGAGAGTGTGACCATGTTGGCGCAGCCTGATGCAAGACAGCATCCTGCCCAGACTGATCAAAAGAAGTTATTGGTTCAACAAATACTCGTACTTCCACACATCCCAGCTTGTGTGTGGTCATCTATTTGCCAGACATAAAACTCAAATACAGACTTCTCATTAACCTGAACACACATTTCTGTTCCATTTCTGTTTTGGTCCGTTTACGTCCATATATCTTAAGACACAATCTTTAAAACGAATGGTACCCAGAGAATTTGTTCTGGAAATGGTCGGAAAACAAACATAACTCTTCCCATGTACTGCAGAGCATACTCCATTATAACAGCTTGTTCAATAGCAGGGAGACGTCCAGCCAACTGAACGCCACTGGAACTTATGGGAGCTCGGGAATGCAGAATGTATGCAGCACGTCTATGGCTGTTAAAATGGACTACCAGGGGCAGGGAGGCCCACATCATGAAGACCGATGGTCAGCCAGGCTTTCAGACGAGGCTTGGTCGCTTTACCACTAGAAAAAACACACACAAATCGTGTAACCAAGCCTATACCGCTGTATTTCACAACATTCAAACAACTGTAGTCAGAGGACGGATAAATAACTCAAAACACGTCTTACAGTATAATTGCCAGCACAGGTTTTTCACACCCTCTTCAAGGCGACTAGCGCGACGACAATACGACGATGAATCACCGAAACCGAACGACTCCCCAGCCAAACGTAACCATTAGTGAAATAAGCTCTCTGCAGGCACACGCCCTGGGAGCGAGTGCCCGGCGCGGGGGAGCATCTGTACTTAGCGACGGTGTGCCTGGGAGAGACCCGGGTCCCGCTCACCCAGCTGGGGCCCGGCCTGAGACACAGCCCTCAGCCGCCGCAGCCTAATTGAAGCAGACAAGTCTGGATCTCCCAGACCCGCACAGGTCACCGCGGCCTGGCTCGGCAGAGGTGCGCCTGGGACGCTCTCCGTCCTCATTAGGGTTCCCGTCACCCCCCCCCCCCCCCCCCCCAACAGCGACAAGTATGCATGGTCGGACGCACGCTAACGTCGCGGGTATGTGTCTCTTACGCAGGAACAAACGCACACGTGCATGGTGGATGCTCGCCGAAAGGAAACCGATCACCGTGGTCTCAACCGCCGGTCGTCCGAGGGGTCTTTTCTCAACGACACACAATCACCTTGATTGAAGACGTGGTCGTGAACGTGCGAGCGATCGATGGCGCCCGCGACACGCCGTTGCTACTGCGTCTCTATTTAGACACGCCGGGGGAAATATGTAAGAGTTGTTATGGTCGGTTGTCTTGATGGAAGTGGAGATTGCATTTTTGTTGGCGTTCATCTGTTAATGTTTTTATTTATCATATATACGTATATATATATATATATATATTTATATTACCAAGGCTATTATCGTACTATATTTGCAAACATCACAAGCCCTTTTTTAAAGCCATTCATCCGTAGAAGAATTTGACAGAAGCAGCCTGAGCATGGATGGGAGAGAGACAGGTAAAAGGATCTCAAAGTGAGACAGAGGAGCAACATCTGCATAAGGCCAGATGCTCAGCGAGGGAACAGCAATGGTTCAGTGCCTTGGTTAAGGGCATTTTATTTTTATTTTCTTAAAATGTGTTGTCAGGTCTTCCCATCCAGGTGTATCTACGTTGGTTCAAAACATATGCAAGCAATGGTTCTATACAAGTATTCTTATACTGAGGAGACATTCACGTGCAAAAAACACATTACATTATACACCCACTACATATCCCCTATTCACAGCCACCTCTGTGTCTCTCTGTCTGCCTCTGTCTCTCTGTCTGTCGTTGTCTCTGTCTGTCGCTGTCTCTCTCTCTCTGTCAGTCTCTGTCTGTCTCTGTCTCTGTTTCTCTGTCTCTCTGTCTCTCTCACTCTGTCTCTGTCTCTCTCTCTCTCTCTCTCTGTCTGTCTCTGTCTCTCTCTCTGTCTCTCTCTCATGGTATTTTCCGTTCCCTTCCTTGTAAGCTTCCTGGTTGTCAGAGCCTTGTTGTCGTCTGTCTGCTGAAGCTCCGCTCGCTCTCGAAAGCCTCTCCAATACGTGTGTCCTTGCGTGCGGTGCGTGTGACACGTGGCTCTGCACCGTGGAACGCCATCTCAAAGGAAGTGAGGTGGTGGAAGGTGGTGGGGTCTCAGTGTAGGGGTCTCGGTGTAGGGGTCCCGGTGCAGGGGTCCCGGTGCGGGGGTCTCAGTGTAGGGCCCCTCCGACAGCCTGACCTTATTCAGTCACAGGGGGCGTTTCAGGGGAGAGCAGGGACAGCAGACAGCAGCGGCTCCGAGGAAGGGGCTGTAAATGTGAGGCGACGCTGATGCATTGAGCGAATGATCTGATTGGACTCGAGTCGAGAGGGGACGTCAGGCAGGCAGGCACCCCCCTCCGGTGCTCATAGGGGGGGGACTTTGACGGGAGGCCTGCCTTACGAGCGCTGGCCAGGCTGCGTTTTGTCACTTGCTTATGTTTTGATGGGCTGGTTATGAGGAAGGGGACTTCTGCTGGGTGATGGAGCTGGTTGATCGTGTGTGTGTAGTTTATGTGTGTGCACGCCCGTGCGTGTGTGTCCTTGGTGAGGGTGGGGGGGGAGGGGGGGGGTGAGGGACGAGGCAGCACAGGTCATTGCTCGGGGAGCGTCTAACAATGGGACGTGGATTGATTATTCTGGATGAGCTACGGATCTGCTCCGTTATGGGAGATAACGGGCCAGGGAGTGTATCACTTTAATCTGTCACCGCCAACACCGGCGCCGTCACAATGAGACCGATTCCCCCGTCCGCCCGGAGCACGGCGGCGGCAGGAAACACGTAAACACCGTCGTACCGGGCGGCGTTCCCTGCAGAGACACGGCTAACCTCCATCTCCTGAACCCGTGGAGGCTTTAGTTATCCTCACATTTAAATTGACAACACACGAAAAAAAAAAAGAGTTTTGATTGGAATTGTTTGTTTGTGAGATTGGGTTTTAGCTTTCACTCAAATTCACAAAAATCATCCAGAAGGCACCTGCTTTGCCCTTTAGGGAAGCAAACCATGCAAAAGGGGAAAGGGGCTCAGCTGGAAATTCAATTGGAATGCATTGAAAAATGTATTTCCTCCGAGTGACATGAATAGACGAATCAGCGACTGGCCCATTCATGCATGGAGGTATTTCCATCCCATTTCCCTATGTCATCCACCTAAACTCCGCCACGCATCTGTCATTCATTCCCCCGTGTAGCACCGAGACAAGCCGGGGCAGATGAAGAGCAGGGAGAGAGGCATGGGTTTGTCGAGACGCTCTTCGGTCAATCAGAGACATGCTGATTCCATCCGCAATAATGCAGTTCCAATATGTACCGATCCACCACGTCCATGTCTTTAGGTGCAGTTTAGGGTCCGCACTGGAATGAGGAGTCAGATGTGCATGTGATCGCATCCAGCCGTGCGTAACATATTCCATCAGGTTCCTGAACCACTGGCTATTTTAATTTGAAAGCTCTGGATTTACCTAGGCACCATTTTGTGGTGGAGGCCGGGGGTGAATCAGTATGGGTGAATAAACAGGACACTCTAATGAAAACATTGTCAGTGATTGGGAATTATACACGACACCTGCAGGGTCAAGCTCGTGATTTCTCAATGAGAGTATGAGCTTGTGTTTACTAATCCATTTTCATCCAAACCCATAAACCCATCCTCACCCACCAACCAACAAAAACAAGATTTTCGGGGTTATCTTGCGAGCAAGGCGACCAGAGTCCACCACTCGTTATTTTGACGATACAAACTGTGCCTCGTCATAATTGGTCATAAAATGGACATCGGACATCAAAACCATCTGATTTGCGGGCCACAGCGACCGAAGGCACTGACCTCAATTACAGATGTAGTGTGAAAGAGCAGTGGTGGGATAGTCACCTCCGAGAGGACCGCTGTGCAGCGACCGCCACCTGGGAGCGACCCACTTTAGGTTAACCGCCACACACACACACACACAGCACAGGTACAGGCTTACCCCTTTGTGTGTGTGTGTGTGTGTGTGTGTGTGTGTGTGTGTGTGTGTGTGTGTGTGTGTGTGTGTGTGTGTG
>NW_028180320.1:0-1000 GCF_964030765.1 Micromesistius poutassou | reverse complement strand
AAGATTAGACTCTTGTATGTCAGCGTTGATCCCTATTGGTCCACATACAAACCAAACCTTCGGAAACTTAACTAAAACCAAACCAAACAAGCTGTCCTCTCAAACATCTCTGCCCCCGCGCAGCGTTTCAGCGCGCGGGGGGGGGGGGGGGGGGGGGGGGTGTGGGGGGGGAATCCAGTCTGGAGGTTTCCAGAGCTGACGATACCATCGCTTACTTTCCATTGTTGGAACAAAGTGGTTTCAGGCCTGAATACGAGATGGGCTCTGTGACGGGCGGGTATGTACACACGGCCCCGATCTCTCCGCTCCACCAAGGTCTCCTCCGATGAAGATCTCTGACAGACAGCTGAGGACACACACACGGTCCCGCTGCACCGCCGCGTCAACAGCCAAGGACTTCTGTCACACACACTGCGACATGAAGACACCAATACCAGACACACACACACACACACACACAGATCAAACGCTCTGATTGAACCCCACGCACGCTGAGAAGAAACGCAGTGATACGTCTGTCTGTGGTTTGGACAACAGCTTCCCCTAACCTGCTCTTTTTAGCCAAATAATTTGAAAGTAGAGCTAACTCAACTAATTTGGCAAATGAAGAAGGGGGGAAACCGATTAATTGATATTGATATATATGAAGCATGAATAATGTGGAAGATTTACGAAATGAGAAAAGAACGCGTTTGCGCAAAGTTGAAAATAAAGGTTGGTACTAAAACTCCCGGTATGATGTCACCACCTAGTGGTCGAAAGTGAACATTACATCTATTACTTAGAAACGACTTATATACATATTTGTCGCAATAGAACAATACGTGCGCATTACATGTAGACCACTGCAACGTCTCTCATTACGTCTGCGAACCGATAAACGCTTTTTTTTCATAAGGTACGCACACCAACCGGCGCATTTAACACTCATGTTACAGGCGCTTAACTTGTATAGTAACAAACTACTTTGATTACTATTTGGCCGCGAACTTAAACGTGC
>NW_028180321.1:0-13644 GCF_964030765.1 Micromesistius poutassou | reverse complement strand
TGTGTTTCTGTTTGTGTGTGTGTGCGTGTGTGTGTGTGTGTGGGTTTCTTTTCTTATTTTACATGGACAACGGTTACCTCATCTGAACGCTTTTTTTAATTTATGATATTAATGTGTGAACTCGCATAATCGACTGATGTCTTGCTCTCTCCTCTTCGCTGTTCCCCTCCGGTGGTACCGACACGGCGAGGAACACCTGTGTAAATTGAGTGGTGCCTGTATTTATATTGTCAGTCGGAGCGATAATTACCAGCCGTCTGTAATTAACAAAGAAACTGTGTCATGATTGCTTGTGTTGCGTAATGCCGTTGTGTTTCTTGGCACCGCGTTGGCTGCCAACGTGGGGAAGACGGACCGAAGGCTCAGGATTTCCATTCACCCCAAAAAAGCAGAAACTTCAGTTTTGGTTGTCAACCAACCGCATTGAAACATTGATCCGATATTTTTTCTTTTGTTTGCTCTGCGAGTCAAATGTGTAGTTCTTCATTTCTGAACATTTAAATGTAAGAAAAAACAATCCTGCTGCATGAAACCGGAATTATTTTTTGTCAAAGAAATGTCATGTTAGCTTTGTACCCTGGCTATCACTATGCTACCTGCTAGCATCAGTGATATGCCAGGGTCACCGTTTAAAGAGGTCAAATATAGAGTTAGTATTTTGCGAAAACCAAAATTGTGTTGTCTTTGAATTTAATGTATTTTACTTTTTTTGTGTCATTGGTAATGTGGGCCTTTGTGTGTTCATGTGTGTGCATATACGTGTGTGTGTGTGTGTGTGTGTGTGGGCGGGGGGGGGGGGGGTGTGTGGGTGTGAATATCTGTGTGTGTGTGGGTGTCAATGTAACCATCGTTTTGCTTGGTGTTCCGTGCCCCACCATCACACTTGTTTGTAGTGTGAGTGTTTTTGTGAAGAGGTCAGCTTGCTAAGCGTCATGGCAGCGGCCTTTCCTTTCTGTAATCATCCCATTACACCTCGCAGGTCGGAGAAGTCATTACCACGGGAGCGTGCGCTGCTTTACTGGTTCATTTTGGTGATTGCTCTGTGAGATTACAGCGGATATGGAACAGGCCAACCCAAACGAAAAAAGCGACCCGGTGATTAGGAGGAGGATATTAAGGATATTGTGATGTTTTTTTTGCTTTATTGTATTGTTAATTAAAAAAGGTTTCCCCCCTCGCTCTGTTGATCTTTATCATTTCAGTTACTATCATTACTCACAGCAAACACGACGGCACATCCAAGTGAGGAAGCCAAGTCCTTGGCTACAAATAACACCACATAAATACAACGAAAACTGTTCATATCGATGTGACATCGAGTCACGTGAAGGTGTTTAAAAAAAAAAAAAAAAAAAGCATGTATCCGAAGTGGGGTTCAGAAAGTTCAAGTTAACATTAAATTTTTTTCTATATGCTAAGAATACAGTTGCCAGGCAACTGCATGGCTTTGTTCAGCTGCCAACCTAATTAATATGGATGATACAGAGGGTAACGATACTATCTACGCAAGGACACGCGTGTGTGTTCCCGGCACTCAGAGGACGCTGCGAACACCCATCGCTAGGGAACCTGTGTCCAGTTATTTGATTTTGGCTACAACAAACGCATGCATATACAAGTTTTTATGTTTATTCATCATTACATTTTTTTCTACAATTCCACTGCTCGTATTGTGTATGTTAATATTTTCCTGTATATCTTTTGTATTGTTTTGATTAAATTCAGACGTTTGACTGCTATTGTCCGTACGACACCCTCATTTCCCATCTGGGATTAATAAAGTCTTATCTTTAAAATTGAGGGAGAATAAAATGTGCAAGGCCTAGATATGTACAAATAAATCAAGTGGCAGAAACGCAAGTCGAAGACCCATAGACTTTCTGTCAGAATGACGGTTGAGGAGAGTCGATCGCTGCTTGGGGTGAGGTGTCCTTCAACAGACACCATGTGTGGTTTTTAAAACTTGTAGTGTGTGCCAAACTCTTTGCCTCCCTGTAAGCAGTGAGCCCATTAACAGCTTCATATGCTTTTAATTATAATGAAAGGTAGGTATGATTGACTGGTACTGCCGAAACACACACACACACACACACACACACACACACACACACACTATTGATCAATAGCAGACTCCAAATCCATGCCCACACACACACAAACGCACAAACACACATGCATTCACCCATCTGCACACACACACACACACACACACAGGCTAACATGTGAATACGTAGATAACAGCCAGTCCACTGTCCCGGGGATGACCCTGGACGCAGCCTCAGACTTCCTACCGCGAACCCTCAACCTTGGTGGTGAATCAATACAGACAAGGGTGCGTAACCACCCACCACCTGAGTGTATGTATACCGTAAAACATCTAACAACGGAGAACCACAAGCACCAGCTCAGGACTCCTTTGCCGTGCATCTCCCAGCCGGACCTGCGGGTCCCGTCCGAGTGATGCCATTGGTCGGAGAGATGAGATATTGATTTAGTCGCCGGGGGAACCGGGCTGTAATTGAGAGAGTGCATCAAAGACTGAGCTCGGATATTGTTTGGGATGGCTGGGGCCCCGTGTGCCCATGTCGCGTGCCCCCCCCCCCACCAGGGGTTAGATGTTTTCAACATCTTCAAAAAGGGTTGTGGGGATCACAGACTACATGGGAGGGACGCAGAATGCCGTCTCTCGTCGGAGGACAGTGCCTCATGGGGGTCATTTTCATCGGCCACTTCAAACAAAAGACTACACAAGATGGAGACTAGGTCCTCCAATACGAAGACTGGACTACACCAGCTAACAGGTACTGAGACCATTCAATAGGAGACGAGATCGACCAATAGGAGACGAGATCAACCGATAGGAGACAAGATCAAGCAATAAGAGACTAGATAGACCAATAGGAGACGAGATCGACCAATAGGAGACAAGATCAAGCAATAAGAGACTAGATAGACCAATAGGAGACAAGATCAACCATTTGGAGACGAGATCAACCAATAGGAGACAAGAACATCCCATAGGAGAGGAGGTCTTCCAATAGGAGACCGACCAATGAGAGACAAGATCAAACAACAGGAGACCAATAGGAGGCCCCTCGGAAGCTGAAGATGAATCCCGACTGCCCTGATTACTGCTATACTAGGGCTCCCTCCCCCCATGAGAACAATACATCAGATCCATCTCCTCCTGGAGGGGGGGGGGGGGGGGGCAGCTCTGTGGACACAGGACAAAGAGCCCAGCTTCTTCTCATGCAGCCGTGTGAAGTTCAGCCAACATATCTCTCTCTTTCTCTCACTCTACCCCTCTCGCTCCTCTCTCTTGCTCTCTATCCCTAGCTTTCTCTCTCTCTCTCTCTCTCTCTCTCTCTCACTCTCTCTCTCCCTCCCGAGGCCAAAACCAAAGGCCAGCAATGATGTCTGTCGCCGTGGCAGCCACACAGGAAAAATGGAATTTCATCTTCCAATTCCTGGCACTGCACTCAGATGGCAAAGCGAGGACCACTCGAGCATTATCCTCAGAGCAGTCCCCCACAAACAGCCTCGCCCCCCCCCCCCCCCCCCTCTGGAGCAGGAAACGGACCGAATATGTTCAGCCCTCATGGGTCGGATCACATTCTTTACTCAGCTGAACCAATCAAGTACAGCCGTTTAAATGCAGAATGTTGCTGCATTGAGCAGCAATGTGAGGGAGAAAAACAATGTGTTTTTGTAATAAAACAAAAAGCCTATCTCAGGGTTAAATAATCCTGTTAATTCGCTTAGACACAATCTCAACGGGAAGTTTTTTTTCCGAGCATTTTTCTAGGATCCAATTCTCGAGCCAGAGTTTTGGTTTTCATATGAACCTCACCTATAGCGCTATAGAGGAGAGCTCTGATGAAGAGATAGGTACGAGGATACTGACGTTAACATTATGAAACGGGGCTGTATATAGTGGAGGATTTCCCATATCGAGTCTAGATACTTCTAGACCAGCATATTAACAAAATTCCTCATGAATATTTAAAGGCTCAGAGTTTCTGCTCGCTATCGCGGACATGGAGTTTTTCTCCATATTTCACACTATAATATTTTTTTTTTTTTCAAACTTGATACATACATATTTTAATACGACAGAGAATTTCCCTGGGCCCTGGTGTAGTCAGCAGAACATTGGGAGGTTAGAGAAAAGTCATAATTGCAATCCTTCAACCCCAATGCGTACGAGTGCAAACGCTGTTCTGTTCATCCTGTGTGTGTTTGTGTATGTGTGTGATGACGTTGACCTGTGCTTCTACAGCCCAGTTCAGACCAAAGACGTAACGACTTGCACCGAGACTGTTTTGGAACGTCGCAGGGGAAAAGTTGCGCAAGGCGGCTGATGCCGTTGCAATGAGTCGCCAAAGATTGAACATCAAATCGCCAGGTCTGGTTTTAGAACGCAACAATGTGGCTATTTCTCTTCAGCCAATCAGGACACAGAACAGAACAATTTAGGCTTATTAATTCCATGCCTGCTGCAGCTACTGTAAATGCACACCAGTCAACCACCAGCAAGTCCCAGAGACAGAGTTGGGTCAGATATGGGAAAGGTATATTAATTATGTTACTTACATTTGACATGCTTTATGTTCCTAGCGTTTCTGCTGGTAGAAGAAGCGTTGAACGAATGATTACGACTTTGCTAGGCAACGTGAAACCAGTCAGCTTCAGATATGATCCATCTTCTGGAATCTGCGCATTCAGAAGAGCTTTGGGCAGGTTTCCCGATAACGTCCACTCTTAGCGCGCTACAACGACTCTGTTTAGACGTATCGACACCGCACTTATTTTACATGCCCTGCAAATTGTGTGTGTTCGAATTACGGAGCCATTTTTGCCCAAAAAGGCAAAAAGTCAAAAAATTGAGGGGGTCATTGTGGCATTGTAATTTCATCTTAAACAACGCTAATTATCCATTCCTGTTAGGGTTAGGGTTACCCAGGGTTGCCCATTTCTCCGATGCTCCATTTTTCCTTTATTTCGAAAAAAATAAACCCTCTGCTCCGACATCCCATTGTTCCGACCATATAGGCTTTTGTGGATCACCTCCCATAATCTAAGATATGAATCATCAAGCCGGGGCTAAGATTCAGATCAGAGCTCCACAGTCGGAGCGCTCCGCAGCGCGCAGTGAGCGCCACAATTGGACCTCAACAGTGGCGCTCACGTCACATAATCGGAACGAGTTCACGTTCAAGTTCTTTGTTTGCAAATGGGTTGCGTTAAGTTCAAAGTTCACAGAAAAATGAACGTGTTCTTTTGAACTCGTTCATGCACAACACTGGCTTCTACGTGGCCCTCGGTTAAAAAACAACCGCAGACGCTCTCCCCGGAAAAAAATACAAAAACCCACACACAGCGTCATTAATATTGAATATAGGACAGGCAGCAAAGTAGGGCCCCCCGCTGCTCCAGACATCTGTTGCTGCAGGTTTCGGCGCTGCCACGGAAAATTGGACATTTAGGAACCAGCTGGAGTCTGACGAGCCACCCCGGCCCCCCCTGGGCCCCCAGTACACAGGTGCCCACTGGCCTCTTGCCACCGGCTCCTAGGAGCCACTGGACCTGGGCCGGAACAGATGGTGCCCTTGCCAGACCGCCGAAGCAGCCCGGAGCAGCTTGGGTCCACGGTACCACGCCCGCCCTGCTCTGCTCTCTCTTTCTCTCTCGCTCTCTCTCGCTCTCTCTCTCTCTCTCTCTCTCTCCTCCTCATCCCTCTGCCTCATCTCACCCCGGCTCCTCTCCTTCCTTTACCCCATCCCAACTAAAGCCTAACCCATCACCTATCCATCTCTCTCTCTCTCTCTCTCTCTCTCTCTCTCTCTCTCTCATGATCTCTGGGGTTTCATTTATTTCATTTATTATGGGGTTTCATTTATTACCCTCTAATATGTGTTATGTCTTATTTCATATTGTGCATGTTGTCATTTTCTAAAGAAAGTCTAAAAAAGAACATAACCAATCACATGAATTAATTTGGAGCCAAACATAGCGACGTATAAAGCAACATCACTTCGTAAAAATGGGCCAATATGGATGTGTTAAAATACCTCATACACTGCCTTATTTCAGCTTAAATTGTCACGTTTGATAAGAAAGTCAATCGGTGGAAAACCACGAATTTCAATTTAACAATGGTTTAATTCATTTGCATGACTCAATATAGATCACAGCTTTTGTCTCGATGTCTTAACAGTCAATTATCCCCAAATGGTTGAAATGAGAACACTTCAAAACCCCCCATCCACCCGATGATTATAACTCCAGCTCCATCTGTGGCTTGTTGAGTCAATACACGGCAGTGTCAATCAATCCGACGCGTTCCTCTCGGTGCACTTAAGGCCAACAACTCGCTCAGTTCAACGCGCGTGTCTTCTACATGCTGAATGGATCGTCTCCCAGCGAGGACTCGTCCTCCCATTCTGCTCATTAATTCTCAACAGATCACTCACCATAATCACTATAGTTTTGGTATTAATTTCCCATGGGTCCCTATATACAAACTCATTATATGTCCGAGAGTGTGCACATTACGATTAAGTTGCAGTAGATTTGCGAGTTGTGTGATATGCAAGTAGGAATGGGGGCAACATGATGCAGCAAGAGTGCAAAAAGTTTAACACTTATCTTGAGTGGTTTAACACTTATCACGAGTGGTGAGAGCACAACAGATGAATGCTCTCTTTTAATGTAAATGGAAATACTTTATTTTTCACCAATTACACAATTACAAGCTTTGGGAAATAAATTAGAAAAAAGGAACAGAAAGCTACAGAGCACCACATAGAATATAGACAATATTGTTGTACATGTGGCAACGGAAACTTACTCTGAACGGTCTAATTTATTATCGTTATTATTGAGAATTTTTTTTATGTTTCAAAATCAGCAAAAATCATGACAAGACACCGAGCACAGTCATGCCAGTAATAGTAATATCTTACAGCGTCACGTCGCAGATGATGCAGAGTGGAGGGGAGAGAGAGAGAGGTGGAACGTAGACACTGGTCAGTGTGGCCAAACAAAGAGTGGGCTCGTGGGAAATGTAGTCCGTCATCTGTTCGGCATGAAAACATGTTGACATTTGGTATAAAGAGGATTCAAGGTTACACACCCAGGCTCAAGGAGAATCTGTAAACAAATCAAGGAGCATTTGTTTGACCCTATTAGCGGTACCAGGTGGCACGCGAGTCTCGCCATAAGGTGACGGAAAGACATGTGCTAACGGATAGAGAAAAAAATAAAAAGAGACAAAGAAAAAAACAGTTTCAAAAGTCCACATGAAAAGCATTTAAAAGTCAAAAATTCTCGCATCGTTTTCGGGTTTTGGCAAGCGTGAAACAATGTGACAAAGCTAAAGCAGGCAGGCTAAAACAAATGTTTCGAAATGATCTGCCGATATACAAAATAAAAACACATGAGGAGACATGTCGAAGCTGTTGTTCTCTTCTTCTGGCTCGGCCGTCGTACCGCTGCTCCGCCACTAGAGGCACATGGGATCCACTGAGCAACAGATGTGTCCGTTCTGCAGAGGGCATGGAGAGGCCGGCGAGAGTGGGGGGGAGAGAGGGGGGGAGGAGAGAGAGAAGGGGGGGGGGGGGGAGAGAGGGAGGGAAAGAGGGGGGAGGAGAGGGACAGGGAGAGGGAGAGGTGAAGGAAAGGAGAGGGACAGGGTGAGGGAGAAGTTGAGGGTGAATATTCAGAGACATTAACCTGAGGCACAACTCTTGCGGCGCTCCTCGCCTCAACATTTTAATGTGACATTTGCAAATCCTCCTCCTTCCTCCCCCCTCCCCTCCTCCCCCCTTCCCTTCCCCTCCCCTCCCCCGGTGCCATTTTGTACAACATCAGAGCCAAAGCAGCCATACCCTACCAGGAATACAAATGTGAAAGGTCAAAATTTTGTTTTTTTTCTTTACCTCGGCTTCTTAACTGCTCCAATGACTCTCAAATTACAAAATCACAGTTTCCATTTCCACTCTCCCCTCTCTGGACCCCTGCCAGCCGGGTTGCGCCTGCAGACAGGTCCGCTAAACTAGCAGGGTCAGTGGCTGGGAAGGAAATTTACCTTTCTTCATAAGGGCTTTTTTAACCTCCTTGTAATACGTTTTTGGGGGCATTTTGGACAACTTCCAGAGCCAGAGTTTAAAGCGCTTTGAAATACTATATTTGTAATGATGTTGAATCTGGAGCCGCAGGGCAACACACAGGACACACAAACCTTTTTATTTAAACATTTAATAGCTACCCGGTCAACCAAACTTCAAGGGTAATTCTACATCTTTCACGCCCACGTTAATATCTGACCCAGGTTCAGTGGGGGTCACTGGGGGTGAGGTGTGTGTGTGGTGGGGTGTGTGTGTAGTCATGGGGGGGGGGGGGGGGGGGGGGAGGGAGGGCTGGCGGGGTTGAGATGTGTGTGTGGTGTGAGGGAGGGAGGGCGGGAGTATGGTGTGTGTGTGTGTGTGTGTGGTGGGTCGAAGTGGTGGAGGTGAGGGAGGGCTGGCGGGGGTGCGGTGTGCGCGTCGGTGCGTGTGGTGTGGTGTGTTGTGTGCGCAGTGGTGGGGGTAGTAGTGTGTGTGTAGTCGTGAAGAGAGGGCTGGCGTTGGGGCCGTGTGGTGTGGTGTTAGTGTAGGTGTGTGTGTGCGGCGCGTGGTGTAGTAGTGGTGGTGTGTGTGTGTGTGTGTGTGTGTGCAGTGGTGCGCTCTCACCTTGCACTGACAGAGGGTGCACTCGGTGCCGTGCTTGACCCAGGACGCGCCGCTGAAGCGCGGGATGCTGTGCTCGTCCGTGCACGTCTTGGTGATGTCGTTGCGCACCGAGTCGGCCTGGCACGGCGCCGTGACGCAGCGGGCGCAGCACTCGCCGTCGGCCACCGCCGTGAACTCACAGTCCACGGGAGGGCAGGACAGAGGCCAGCAGTCCACCTGCCCCTGCTGCAGGGGGAGGGGGGGGAGGGGGGAGGGAGGGGACAGCAAGACGGGGCAGGGGGAGAGGGAGGGGAGAGGGAAAGGGAGGGGAGGGAGGGGACAGCAAGACGGGGGGGGGGGGGGGGGGGGGGGGAGAGGGAGGGAGGGAAGGAAGGAGAGGGAGGGAGAGGGAGGGGAGAGATTGCGGGAGGGTGGGAGGGGGAAGGAGGGGAGAGAGAAGGGTGGGTGGGAGGGGGAAGGTGAGAGAAAGGGAGGGAAGGAGGGAGGGAGGGAGGGAGAGAGGATGGTAGGGGACAGAGACGAGAGAGTAAGAGGGTGGGGGAGAGAGGAAGGCAGGGGGAGGGGGGAGGGGTGAGAGGGAGGGGACAGCAAGACGGGGGGGGAGAGGGAGGGGAGAGATTGCGGGAGGGGGAAGGAGGGGAGAGATTGCGGGAGGGTGGGAGGGGGAAGGTGAGAGAAAGGGAGGGAAGGAGGGAGGGAGGGAGAGAGGATGGTAGGGGACAGAGACGAGAGAGTAAGAGGGTGGGGGAGAGAGGAAGGCAGGGGGAGGGGTGAGAGGGAGGGGACAGCAAGACGGGGGGGGGGGGGAGAGGGAGGGGAGAGATTGCAGGAGGGTGGGAGGGGGAAGGAGGGGAGAGAGAAGGGAGGGTGGGAGGGGGAAGGTGAGAAAGGGAGGGAAGGAGGGAGGGAGGGAGGGAGAGAGGATGGTAGGGGACAGAGACGAGAGAGTAAGAGGGTGGGGGAGAGAGGAAGGCAGGGGGAGGGGGGAGGGGTGAGAGGGAGGGGACAGCAAGACGGGGGGGGGGAGGGGGAGAGGGAGGGGAGAGATTGCGGGAGGGTGGGAGGGGGAAGGAGGGGAGAGAGGAGGGAGGGTGGGAGGGGGAAGGTGAGAGAAAGGGAGGGAAGGAGGGAGGGAGGGAGAGAGGATGGTAGGGGACAGAGACGAGAGAGTAAGAGGGTGGGGGAGAGAGGAAGGCAGGGAGAGAGAGAAAGAGAGAGAGCGAGAGAGATAGGCAGAGAGTGAGAAAGAAAGAGTGACAGAGTGAGATAGAGAGAGAGAGAGGGGGAGGGGGAGATAGAGGAAGGGGTGAGGAAGAGAGGGAGGGAGAAAACATCAGGTAAGCAAAAGGATACATGACTAGACAGACGGAAGATGGACAGAAAATGGTCGACAACAGAAAAGAAGTTGAAACATTTGTAAAAGGAGATTTTCGAAACTGCCACAGCCGAAGAAAGTCTTTGCATATGTAATCTCTCTTCACTCTTGGTGTTATTATGCACAGGCATACATATACATATTTTCTCCTGACAGCGGGTAATTTTCCTGGTCGGACTGCCTCATCATCGCTTCAGGGAGAAGAAAAGAAACAAGCGATGGAGACATTAAAATTCCTCTAGTAATGTAGGCAACGTCCCTCCTTCTTCCTTCTTGGTCGACTGTACGATTTGGACAAGAAATGGAACATTTTCAGTGGCAGCGAAGCGTTTCTGGCTGGAGCGAACTGTTCCTGCCCGTCAGATATTCAACATCTGAAACTCTGCTGTGAGGTTCCCCCTTTTTTTATTTCACAATGCACACAAACTGTACCCCACGTGTTCAGGTTCACATGACCTCCTGCTGTTCAGCCACCTTGTTGGCGGAGTGGATTCATTAAATGTTACGTAACAAAAACATGACTGACTGCCTTTCTTCTCAACCCCGCTGACGGGCTCGTTTTCGTCTGCGTAATTATCTTAATATCTACAATTAGCCCATTAATTCACCGCCTCTGTTAACAAAACAAGGGGGACCCTTGACGCCTACAGCATGGCGGTATGCGCTTGAATTAAGTGTGCTTTGCCGAATGCCACGCGATTTCAGTTCCATGTCATGTCACACACAAAGTATGTACTTTATCGAACAAATTAACAATCTCCCGTCCATTACTGTCATCAGAAAGACAGGACATTCAAAGGTGTACTAAATGGACAGCATTTGTATATAGCGCTTTTAGCCAAAGTGCTTTACAATATTGCCTGACATTCACTCATTCATGCATAGATCCACACACAAATGACGGAGTCAACCATGCAAGGCGAAAACCTGCCCGTCGGGAGCAGTGAGGCTTAGGTGCCTTGCTCAGGGACACCTTCAACACTCGCTAGGAGGAGCCCGGGGATGGAACTCGAAGCAAAAAAAACGTAGCATTGACGACGTATTGTTCCCACTCAGTCACATGCATTGATAAGAATCCTGAGCTGCACGGTCGGTCAAGACCCATACGCTGCGCGGGGAAATACGGGCTAGGGTTAAAAGAGTGTCACGGACGCTGTTTGCTTGCAATTGATGAAGTGTTTACGGCACTTCTACGGTACGATTGTTTGTCTGCCGGCACTCGCCTCTGCTACCCTTCTTTTCACAGCTGGTGTGACCGAGCTCAGACCCTCTCTCCCTGTAGTGTACAGACATGACGGCGGCTGACGGCTATGTGAACGTACAATCGCAACCCGTCCGCTTAGACGAAACGGCACGCAAGCAATGTTTGACCGACACCTGCCGTTTAATGAAATGCTTACGCAACGAGATGAATATCCACATACATATACATTCAAATACATATTGACTGTCACACACATATTGACACACACACACACACACACACACACACACACACACACGTATTTGCACACATCTTGTATTGGCAATCTGGAGGCCACACACATTCATACATTCATGAATTCATGAGTGTGTGTGCCTTGAAATACGACACAAAAAACCTTCATAAACCTACACACCTACACACACACTCACACACATACACACACACACACACACACACACACACACAAAGCGTCCCACTGGGGGTATTTAATATCACAGAAAATCGTCTAGGTCAGCGTTTCAGAAGAGTCGTAGTAAATTAGGAGGGCAGTGAAATACAGACACACACACACACACACACACACACAGTGCTGTTACTCACTGCTACATCCTAGTGGGTAAACATTTTAAACGGAAACTCCCCTGAGATCCGATCTTCCCCCCCCCCCAAATATGGCGGGGATAGTTCTGTTACACGGAATACCAATACCGTTTTATAAAGTATCTTTAAAGGATTGTTTGGCACAGACCTTAAACCTTTCAAGGTTTTAGCCACAGATACCCCACGACAAACTACTGAGAAAAACAGGAGCTGTTTAAAAGCACACAGAAGATTCGATTCAGAATCCCAAGTCATTGTGAAGGTTGGGGCCTGCAGAGGGCTTTCCATCAGAACATTCTGGAACCAGCAACGGAGCCGTGAACAGACATCGGTTCTGCCGAGTGTAAAAGCATGCAAGGTTCATTTCCCACTCCTGTCACACTGGCAGAGCACCTCCAGCACACAAAACCATTCTTCTCCCCTGCCTGCTGGAGTGCTGCTCTACACTCACTGTGCGTGTGTGTGTGTGTGTGTGTGCGCGTGCGCGTGTGCGTTCGTGTCTGTGTGTGAGTGCTACACTGCTGCGACAGCCTTGACCGCGTCCTTGGGCTCCTGCTGTTGTTGACATGTATCCATGCCAACAACAGCCTGAACTCAGCCACAGAGAACCATGGCTTCAGTGGGAGAGAATCACAGCCCCAGTCAGAGAGCCACCGACTCAGTCAGAGACAGAGGGAGGGAGGGGGGGAGGGAGGGAGGGAGGGAGGGAGGGAGAAGGAAGAGAGAGGGGGGGGGGTGGGAGGGGGGGGGATAGAGAGAGAGAGAGACAGCCTTAGAACACAGCCTTAGAACCCCCGCCTCAAGAAGGGAGAGCTCTAGAGCCTCAAAGAGGGATAGAGAGCCACAGCCTCAAAGAGGGAGAGAGACCACAGCCTCAAAGAGGGAGAGAGACCACAGCCTCAAAGAGGGAGAGAGACCACAGCCTCAAAGAGGGAGAGAGACCACAGCCTCAAAGAGGGAGAGAGACCACAGCCTCAAAGAGGGAGAGAGACCACAGCCTCAAAGAGGGAGAGAGACCACAGCCTCAAAGAGGGAGAGAGACCACAGCCTCAGTCACAGGGAACCACAGCCTCAGGGACCCAGAGGTATTTTGGACTAATGGGTTTCCTGTCAATATTTACTCTAATTAAATTTCACTAATGGTTGACTATTTACTTATCAATAATTTCTAATATGAATCTGTATTTATTAATGTACTCTCATCATTTAATTATTCATGCATAATCTATCATTCTGACATTTTGGTAAAGTGTCGGAAAACACCTTGTAAACAATCATGAAAAAGACACCAGAAAGTTGAAATTGAGCCACACCATTGATTCCACTGGCTGGCAAGTTCAAGATTGACTCGGTACACCATTTAGCATCCTGTAGACATCCCCTAAACTGAGATTAGGGTGCCAGGGTACGGTGAGTCGATCCTAAAGGGTCCATATTGCCCTGCTTTAAGAGATACAATGAAATCCTGGGCAGAACCAGCTGCTGGGGTCTGATTCTGGCCTTATTCGGACCACTCAGCCATGAAACCACCTTTCACTATTACTGCATTATGGTATATATTCACTAATGGAAAGCTGGAGAGCTGTGACACGCCTGCCCACAGCACCATTACAGTTTGTCTGCATGGGGAAAGAGGAAGAAAGGGAGAGGGGAGAGAGAGAGAGAGAGAGAGAGAGAGTGAGAGAGAGGGAGAGGGAGAGGGAGAGAGAGCGAGGGAAAGAGAGAGAGAG
>NW_028180322.1:0-24865 GCF_964030765.1 Micromesistius poutassou | reverse complement strand
GTACAGACCAGACCAGAGCGGTACAGTACAGACCAGACCAGAGCGGTACAGTACAGACCAGACCAGACCAGACTATACCGGCATTGCAGTTGTTCCTGCTTCGTTATGGAGATATACTGATTTGAGAAACTGATTCACAGCGGACCAGGCTTTCAGGAGGGGATTTTAATACGTTCAATTATTCATTATTATGTAGAGCATAATTATAGTCATGGTGTGAATTTGAAACATTGACAGACACTACTGCCGGCCAAGTTTGTGTTTGCTGATTAATAGCCAATTATGGGCTTACAGATGCTTCGAGCAACACGATTGGTCGAAAAAACAAATACGAAGAGAAAGAAAAGGAAAACTCTGGTCTAATTTGTGAGACCAGTCCAGACCGGACTAAACCAGAATGGATGCCTTTCAATAGGCCTACTTTCTTTAACCCTGAGGTACTAGCTAACACTGAACATGTTTAGCCCCTACCCGCTTCCCTCAAGAGGCTCTGGGTCTCAATTCAGGGGCTGCATCCTCCAATGGACGCCGTCTATGAAGGTGTGGCCTTCGTAGACCGCGAAGGCCGCACCGAAGGCCGAACGAGTGTCGTTAAATGAGACGGTCTAGCCTACGGAGCATTTTCCAGATTGCGTAACCAGCCATTAACGTCCTTTACCTTGAGTGACCACGACAGCTCCTGTCGCCTAGCAACCCTGTCAGCTGCGGTTCAAACCGGACAGCGGAGGAGAAATATGTTCATAATATATTCAGAATTTTATTTGCTATGTTTTATCTTTTATTGGAGGAGTGGGAGAAGATTCACCGCCAGAGGCAGCGGGTGAAGAGGAAGAGAGGACATTGGCTTAACGTTATATGGCTAGCGTTAATGTCATTGAACTTTGACAATAAAGCTACATATTTAAAATAGTCCCAACCTTACTTTAATATAAAAAAATTTTTTTACATAGTTTGGTCATTAAATATATATTCGCTGCAGCTGCCGCTTCCACTCTCTCCGCGCCATTTCTGAAAAAAAATCCAACGCGCAAAGAATCTTGGGATACGTTGGGCCATGAAGGATCCACCATTTGACGGGAAACTATGAAAATTCATCATTTGTATTAGCTATAATCTGAATGAAAAAACATTGCTTCCAAACTTCTTATTTGGACACTTGATGATTTGTTTTGTCTACAAAAAGGATTAAGAAAGCCCAGCTTGTCAACAGTCAACAGACTGAGGTAAAGAACCGAGTCACGGGCTGGGTTGACTCATTAGCATATGCATATTAGCATATTTGCACTACAATAAAGCACATAGTCAAAACCCAGACCTCCCTCATGGATTAATAATACATAAAACATGCAGACGCCGCTTAGTGACCCATTAGGCAAACACATAGGCGCGCATAAAAAGCGAGTGGCGGTCTGATGAATCGTTCGTACGTGTGTTTGAGGGACACCATTAGCTCGGCGGATTCCAACATTCGACCGGCAGGAATTTCCTTTGTTTTCCCTCGACAAACATGTAAACAAACCGACGGCCGGGAAAAAAAAACCCAACCGCTCAGCGGGTCCGTGCGTAATTGGCATCTACGGAGCATACCGGAGACGGCGAGGCACAATCTACGTGACACACAACGTGCCGCGCCTCTTAACCTGTCTGACAGGCAATTAAAACAGCGTTGTCTGATTCTGAACGACGACGAGAGCTTAAAAGGGAGTAATTGCAATTTTATGTTAACCGGCCGTACTCTAATTGCGATCTGGCCCTCGTTCAGAGACTCAAAGAGTCGTTATTTCTGGTTCCCCTCCTCCCCCTCCCCCCCCCCTTCCCCCTACAACGGCTATTTACGTTTTTTTATGTTTTATTACAAAGGCACTATAATCGGTAATTATTAACCTCATCGCCGGGGTTGGGATGCCTGTAGCTGTTGTGGAGTTATTTGGGCTCAGCGGTTGACTTGACACCTGCTTAAAGCGCTCTGTGTCCGACCAGTGGTAGCTAGCAGGGGGCTAGTGAGGAAGCATATGTAACAGTAGCTAACCACTAACTAGCATGGTGTTAAAATGACCGCAACAAAGACCTGTCATTTAGGTAGCCGCTCATGGCAGGTTCCCTGTTCAGATCATGAATCACATCATTGATTGGTTGAGACGTTGTCGTTAAGTGTGTTAGCGAAGCTGAGTTATTCAACTGCTTATTAGCGTTAAACATAATCTCCATTAGGCCAATTACAAACACTTTCTCATTGCATCTATTCAAGTAAACTAAACTGTTATGCAATGAGTTGATATGCAGTAAGTTATTCCAAAAAGGGCCATTTAATTAATATGTGTCAAGATTTTCATTAAAAAAAAACCTCAAAAACTGATTTCAGTTACACATTTCAGTGACAGAAAAGGAGCCCAATTTCACACACCCACATTTTCCGGGGCAGTAAGCATATATTATCCAATATCTTAATAAAATAACGATTTTTTGGTGATGGGAAATCTAACTGGGAGCCAAGCAGGGCAAGTGTGGCACAAAGTTATGACCCAGGCATATGTGTTTGTTATTTTTTTCTCCTTCGTGTTCTTCCTCCTCTTCTCATTAAATCGGAGGCAGAGAGGGGAGATGCCTGCAGTATCTCATGGTTTATTTATACCAGCGTGGATGTGTCGGCCCCGTTAGTCCTCAGAAGAAGGCTTTTTGATCTACTTTCATTAGATGATGTTCAATATTTATCAGCTTTTTTATCTTCCTGGGCTCAATCTGCTGCCAATGGATAGGGGCCTGCTGTTCTGTCTGGGCTTCTTTCTTTCTTGGTTCTTTCCTTCTGTCGCTTCGATGTGGAAACTATAATTATTATTTATAGCTTTTAACACGTTTGTTAAGGAAACAATGTGGCGGATGCACCAAGAATGACACTGCAAATAGATACCGATATCCGTCCGCCCGCCCGTCTGTTTTATGATTCAAAGCATTGTTAATATTTTAGGAATCACATGACCGGTAAACTGGGCGGGATTGGATAATGAAAGTGAAAGACCAAGTTCTCTCCAGGTTTGATCTCTTCTGCCGTCAGACTTTGATGAAAGCATTGTTAATATTTTAGGGATCACATGACCGGTAACCTGGGCGGGATTGGATTAATAAAGTGAAAGTGAAACTAAAGTGAATGACCAAGTTAGCTCAGAAATGAGCTGGTCTACTGTCAGACTTGAGATATGAAGTTGTACTCTAAAGCCTGATTTGGGAGAGGAGGGTATTAGCCTCACACGTTCACGTTCTTCAGTGAAAGGGTTTGTTGATGTTGTGCGTCACGGAGACCACTTTAGGTGAGCTGTAGCGCCGGCTCCCTGGGGAGGGGGATAATACATAATGAAAGCCAGAGGGGTTCATGTAAAGTATAATGGTCGGGGCAGGTCACCCTCGCAAAAAGGCTTCTGAAAGTCAAGGTGTTCCACCTGGGTAAATACACGTCGAACGAAAGAAGGAGTCGGGTCTTTCTGTAAAACCCATCAACAAAACGTAACATTAAGTAGGATATTATCACTCTTTTGTCAAAGTGTTTCAAAGTGACACATTCTCCCCCTTTTTTTTCTCTCCATTCAATTCAAAACTAGCTGTGTGCAGCTTTGTGCAGATGTGTTAAGTGCTCAGCCTAAGCTAGCATTTAAAACCCAAACGGCCCGTACAGAAAACATGGACAATACACCCCGGAGCCACGGGCACAATATTATTTAGTAACAGACGAGTACCACTGAGGTGAGGCCTATACACACCCCGCCTGAATCTTAAACCCCGCCGTTCAGAGGCGAAAATGAGCTCTCCTGAGGTTGGCCTGAGTCATTTCACTTGACCTACATTAGCAACTGTCAGTTTGGCCCCAACAGGTGCTGCGGGCGGGGGGGGGGGGGGGGAAGTGTTGAGTGTAGCGCTTAATGGATGTTTGACTCCCCGCTGAAAGGTCCGTGGTTCGATTCCCCCAGTGTCCACAGGCCTGTCAGTAAGGCGTCCTTCACCGAGTCATGCCCTTAGTCAAACGTAGCGGCTGCTTAGCCATAATGTACCTGAATCCACCGCGAGAGTCTTTCTGAGAAATCGCCCTAATTCCGACTTGCTTATTGGGTGAAGGCGACCACAACGTTTAACATTTCTCTTCATGGACCGCCTGCGATGGAAGAAGCCACTAGAAGAGTAAACTACTACTTTTCAACTCTAATATAAAGCCATGACTTATCCAACGCGTGCCCTCACACTATGTAGGGAAAATGCCGTGGTGTGGTGGCGGTTTCCAGCCCAGTCAGTGAATAGTGAAGAAAGAAATAAATGGCAAGAATGTCACGGGGGTGAGTAGGAGGTGAACAGCCACACACACACACACATATAAATATATATTTCTAACATTTGTATTCAAACAGGCATCACTAATCAAATCCCGAGCAGAGGATTGAAGGATTCCTCGGCTCAAGGCTCTCGCTGTCAAACGCGCCGACAGGATCAATGTGAAGCAGCGAGATGGGGGAGGACGGGCAGAGAAAGGAGGAAAAAATGGATTCCAGTGCGCGGCAGCGGGAGGCCGGGGGGCCGGTGGGGGGGGGTGTTCCGTCTGATGTGTCCAGAGAGCTGCTTCTCCAACCGTCCACAGATTCACCCCACGCTGTTTAGTCACGGCCCAGCGATGGCCTGTCATCGTTAGCGACTCATGAAAGGGCAAGGTAGGGGTTGGGTAGGGAGCGTTCCGAAGCCCCCTAGGGGTTATAGGGGGGCCGTGCGGGGCGTCGGATTTAAAGTGTATTACTGCTGGGGTGCGGTTGGGTAACATAGGGCTGGGGGGAGTGGGGAGGGGGGTGGCTTAGTGTGGGTGGTTTGTCACCCATGTGCACATTTATGGCGTTTAGAGCGACTTACAATAAGTATTTGTCTGAGTACTGGGTACAGTAAGGATGTTCATAGAACCAAGTGCCAAGCACTAACAATCACTAGGTTAACCCATTCCCCCGTACACACTAACCATCACTAGGTTAACCCATTCCCCCGTACACAGCAGAGATAGCTAGGAGAAGATGCTACACAATGCTACACAAATACTATTATTAAGTGCATGCATTGAGGACATACTGTACAACACAACACAATAAGTGCGCCAGAGGGGTGGGAGGGGATGGCTATGCAGTCTAGGTGGACTCTGAACAAGTGAGTCTTGAGCCCTCTGCGATTAACTTTCACACAGTTCACTGCACCGCAGTGAATTGATTATATATCGGGGCGGCGTGTGTGGCCGTGTTTTATTCCCTCCGCAGTCCTGCTGCTCGCAACGAAACAAGGAAAAAGAAAGTGCCAGTGTTACCGCAGCAATGCATTCATGGCCATGCTCGCCTGAGACGAGAGAATCAGCCCGGGAAGTCCAGCCGGCGAAGTCTGCAGAGGGTGAGCTCCGAGTTCTGACGCACTTTAATCGTGTGTGTGTGTGTGTGTGTGTGTGTAGATTTTTGTTGATACAAGGGTGCCACCTCCCATTGCGATAAGACGGCGCCTTAAAACGAAAGATACGAATGGTAACCGACTGCTTTTAAAGCACGAGAAAAAACACGCTTGTTGACAAGAAAACGGTGATAGCAAAAACTTTAAAGCAAGAAAAAAAAAATGCAGATAAATCACACGTGTCGTCGTGTGTGGTTTTGAAAAGACAAAGTGTCGTTTAACTTCTTTGTGACATTCGTGCTGTGTTGGAACCCGCAGAAATTGCCTTTTCATGGACACAATGGGAGAGATTGCAGGGGAAGAGATGGGTAAACACTGCTGGACATCTGGGCCCTAGAGTTAAGGCCAAAGTATATATCCTCCGACTCTGTAATCCATAATCCGACTCCGTAACTACGGAGACCCCTCGAGCCTTCGAAGTTCTCCGTCGGGATGTCGGATACGCGATGCAATTCGCCACCCGATCGATCTTATATGCTGACTACTTACCATGTAAATAGTGTTGTAAAAAAAACCTTCCAAAGCTTTTCAAACCTTATTTTGTGTTGTATTGGTCCTTAATGTGCAAAGTAAACAAGGTACAAAGGAAATAATGTGCAAAGACAACCCGGGAAAAAGGATGGACCAATCACAGCCCTCGCCGTCTCCGATAGTTAAAAAATCCTGGATGCGCACGTAGAGCTACGGAGAGGCTCTCCGACGACGGAGAAGGCTTTCCGTGTCTATATACAGCACTTTACGGAGCAGTATAAACCAGCCTTTAGCATCAACAGGTCGACCCTGACTAACGTTGTTTATACGGTTTGCTGCAAAATCGCCAGACCCACGCGGTAAAGCATATGCAATCACACGACATTCAGGAGAGATGGCATCCAAAAACACAGTCAACGCTACGGGCTCTCGTCGACGCAACGCAGCGACCACGCAGGCGTCAACCTGTTCTGGTTCCGCGTTGGGGTTTTAGTGAGCGGACCAATCACAGCCCTTGCTGCTGCGTCGCCTTAACGCAAGGTAACAATTTTTGGGAGGCGCACCTTGGACGGTGGACGCAAGGAGGGTCCGCAAGGACGTAACGGCTCCCTAAACCCCCTACGTTGTGTCGACATGGAACCATAACCAAGCCTTAAGAGCCACAGAAACAGGATGTGTGTGCGTCATACAGGACCGGCTCTGTGACTCAACAACGTTGCCTAGGCCTCGCATGGCCTCAAAGAAAAATCATGGAAATGAAAAAGTACATAAAAGAGAAAATGTAAGAGAGGAAAGTTTGGAAGTTATGCAGTTGTGCTCAGCTCTGACCTCAGAAGCAACAGTCCATAATTCAATAGCTGTGAGTCGAATCGGTCCCCTCTTCACCATTATATGCCACTTCAACAGTACGGATGGGGCAATAATTAATATTTGCAATATATTCTTCAGCATTTTGTGCCCACATTTACAGATAATGTTTAATTCATGGCGTGAATGTATTATTCATTAAATTAGATGTTTGGTTGCTATCAAAAAAAAAGCTAATATCTGCTGGTTCATGGTGGCTATTCATCATCTAGACTCAAGCGACTGTTTTGGGAGGCATTTCAAACCCTAATGGAGAGGCTCTTTCTCTCTCTCGCTGTCTATTGTTCGCCAGACTCTCTCCCTTTCTTCCCAGCGCTCTCCCTCTCTCCCTCCCCATCTCTTTACCATGCTCACTCTCACCGTCTCTTCCTCTTCCCCTCTCCCTCCATCTCTCCCTCTCTCTTGCTCCCTCCCTCACTCTCCCTCTCTCCCTCCCTCTCTTCTTCCCTCCCTCTCTCCCTCCTCTACCCATCTCTTTACCTTGCTCGCTCACTCTCTCTCTCTCTCCCTCCCTCCCTCACTCTCCCTCTCTCCCTCCCTCTCTTCTTCCCTCCCTCTCTCCCTCCATCTTCCTCTACCATCTCTTTACCTTGCTCACCCTCTCTCTCTCTCTCTCTCTCTCTCTCTCTCTCTCTCTCTCTCTCTCTCTCTCTCTCTCTCTTTCTCTCTCTCTCTCTCTCTCTCTCCCTGCCTCCCTCCCTCCCCCTCTGTTGTGCTCCATTGTTTTTGTCTTATTGCCTCTCTTCCGACGGTGGGTCACAGAGAATCTAATGAAACAGCAACAGCCAATGACAAATTGAGTCCCAACTCGGGAAGAATTCAATTGAAGGGTGAGAAAAGGCTGTGATGACGAAACGTCGCCGGTTGATTGTGTAATTTCCTGCGCGGCACCCTAGGGTGCACGGGGGCCTAGCAGATGGCGGTACTGAGGTGGTGTTCACACGTGGCAGGGAAAGCGACTTTACTGGACCGTCCTCAAGAGTGTAAAGTGTAAAACTAACACAAATACAAAACAAACGTATTTTCACCCTAATGTGACAATATCGAATGAAACAAAGTAACGTATACAACGTACATAGGAAAAGCTGACGAGGTCACGTAGCCTAACTGAAACAACCGGAGCTAGCATGCTAAGTCGCTAGCGAAAATGGTAACCAACTGACAAACTCTATACAGAGCTACGTTCACAGCAATAAACAGCTAGCCTACGTAAGCTGCGGGTTGTGGCAGGGCTGTGAAGGGCGTTGTCTGGATACCATCACTCCCACGTTATCCAGATTTCCTGGGGAATATGGGCAGGTAATAAGCAATGTGCATTTGTGTGTCCATCGACAGGATTTCATGTCGGCCTGCAAAACACAAGCTGGTTCATTGATTGAAAACTACAGGTGAAGATTATTTACGGATTGAAACCAGATCGAAAGTCCTTGGACAAACTTTACAAATGGCTAACACCAGCAGTGTGCTTCTTAAACCTCAACCTGATTGCCTTTCTTTGTTTGTTCTCTCAGTGCGATGCCGTGAAGGTAGCCATGACCTTATCCCGCTCGAGGTATGCATGGCATTACCGAAACGCTGCACTCTGACTCAGCCGTCGGGGGGGGGACGACACCTGACACAAATATAGCCTGTAATCGACAAGACAAAAGTTGATTTGTGTCGATCAAAGTTTCTCGGTGAAGTCCTACGCCTTCGCCGTCCATCTCTCCGGATGAGGTGGATTAACAACGGTATTTGCGTATTCCCTTAGTCACAATGGTAATCAACTTGTTATTGTATATCTCTCATCTAAACACACATACACATTGTTTGTAGCGGCGCGGGGGAAAACAGAACATATATGGCGCCGGATGTAATATCACGGGGGAACGAGATAGAGTTGATTATTTTTTAGAGGATTCGGACGGCTTAATAATCGTCGATGAAATGGCGCTGTTACGATGCTCCATTCGGGGGAGTAAATGACTTGAAATCCGTTAAGTGGCACCCACCAATTCTCTCCACAGTCTAGTCGTCTCCATTTGGACGGCTTCTTTCGCTATCAATTCAACATTGAAGAGGAAAAGAGAGGGGAGACTGAACAGAGTATTAAGTGGGAATCAAAGCGTTTAATCCCGAGCGAATCACGGACGGGGGGGGGCGGGGGGGGGGGGAGGAGTGGAGCGGTACTGCCCTGCTGTTTCACCGCGTGGATATCAGTCGACGTTTGTTCTCTGAAGAAGTACAAACTTTCCTCACCACCGGTTTCAGACTTGAGTTAATTATGGATATTTCTTCCATTTTTCATCATTCATGCGCTGGTCTGCTAGGATTCACTGAGTGCAAATTCACTTTTTTAAATGACGTCACTCATTTGCAAAACATGAAATAACCCCTTCATCTCGTTTAACCATTGCTGTACGAGGTCATTAATATTTTTCTAGGCTGCTATCTTCTCATTGGAGGGTAAGAGGCTATGGGCTATAGGATGCTGTGTTTCGATTGGAGGGTAAGAGCTAACAGGCGGTAGGATGCTGCCCCCCGATTGGAGGGCCACTGCCAACACACTCCGACAGATCATTTAAGTACTGCTTAGTGAATGAAACACTCCACATATGCAAATGAACTGACAGTCCCTTGCCTTGATAAGCTTGCAAAGATAAGGGCTTCTCTCACGGAAGATTCTGGAAGTGGTCTTGGTTCGTTTTTATAGAAATTTGCGCCGGAAATTCTCCTTGAACTCTGAAGTGGTGGAAAACCGTCGTAATTGGAAATACTCTGCTATTTCAACGGCGCACTTCATAAAGAGGAGGGACCCGCTTCAGCGGCTGGCGGCTCGCTGGGACGGAAGAAGCACTGGGCGGGGATACAGCGCCAATCAAAGTTCAACTCTGATTGGATACGACGACTCGGGACTCGGGGATGATAACGTAGCCAAAAGCATCAAAGTAAAATGAAAGTGAAGTTCATTTGCGACAAGTGGGTGCAATCTCAAAGCGGGGGCATTTCCGCACTGCTTTACTCGAGTGGAGGTTGAGAAACGAGTTGGATCGAGTAGGGTCCTCTGAAGCGGCGCCACAAGCGTCTGTAAGAAAAAGATGGGCTTTAATCATCCACTAGCGACCAGAGGCCTTTGTCCCAGAGCCACTAGCGACTTGAGACACCTGTCATTAAGGAGCAGCTTTGGCCTAACGCCCAGAGGTAGCTGTCATTAGGACTGAGACCCAGCTTGGAGCCTGAACACCCCTAGCCTCTACAGCCCCCTGGTCCAGTGGTCACCAACCTTTTCAAGGCTGAGATCACGTCACGAATCCAAATGGAAGTCAAGATTTACAGCGCTTCAGTGATGAAGAGACTAACCCATAATGGTAGTACCATGATTGATGATACATGAATGACAACGGGGCAAAGTATTAGTTTAGGCATACTAATAGTATCATCAGAAGTAAGTGGAATCACGACGTTGTCGTAATTCGTCAAAAAACGTAATTTTTTTAAAAAGTGTTTCCATCCTTTTTACACTTAATATTTCAAAACAGAAAATGACAACACCAGGCAGCATTCAGGCAGCCTTTAAGCGAGAAAACAACACATTTTGCAATGTTTTACCCCAAATATTGTAGTATAAAAAAAAGAACTGCCTGGGCATGCACCACATTGCACCCCCCCCCCCCCCTCACCCACCCGCCCCTCGCTGTACACCTCAGCCTCCCCCCCCTCCCCCACCCTCCCCTCGCTGTACTACCCAATCTCATCAGAGGATGACATACGCAGCAGAACCGATCTAAACCACGGCCCCCCATGGACCTGATGAGAAATAAGCCTTACAGGATATCGACGCAGCCACAGTTTCAGACTTCCTTGTCTTCAGTCTCTGATTCAGACGCTAACCAACACAACTCCTTCAAATTGGAGAAAGTGAGGGGGATGCCGTCTAGGTTGCAATGGGGATACCTATGAAGGCCTTTGAAACAAATTGGCAATTAAGTAGAGAAAGTTTGACTTGAAATCATTTCGTTGGCCTGATGGGATACTTGTCTCAGTCGTATTTTGGCAAAATGTTGATATCTAACCTAACTCTACACTCCTAATGCTGATGATTAACTCTCATTGTCTATATCCTAACCCAATCAGAGCGCTTTTTACATTCCATAATCACTTTCTGCCAAAGTTTTCCTATTTGACTTATTTTCTACGCTGAATACACAATGAACCTTAAAATAGGACTTATTCTATAACGATTTGGGACATAACACGAGGATGCATTTTTTTCCCACGAGGGCAACCACGTTGTTTTCATGCGGTGATCGTCGAGAGTCCACGCGATCAAAGTGCAATCGCTGCAGAGCGCGAGAGTGTCGGCTGATGACTGTTGACTGTGATCCTTCAACAAGGCGGCTGATGTACAGAATGAAGCGGAGGCAGGGACGACGTTGGCGGGGGGGGGGGGGGGGGCGGCGGTTGAAAATGGAGGACGCTTTGGGCTGCTTTCAGCGCCTACTATAACTACTGTTGGCTGTTCCTTAGCAACAGAGACAACAGAGACTATTCACTTAGCCCGTCGGTGACGCCGCTGACACGCTGGGTGTGGGTTGTGGTTCTGTGACCCTGTGGAAACGCACAACGGCACTCCAGTACTCGGCGGAGAAGCTAATTACGCTGCTTATTAGCGATGCAAAAGTCCCTGGGCTTAGTATATCCCAAGGTGTGTGTGTTTTTGTGCGTTTCGCTACACTCCAATGTTAGCGGAGAGAAGTGACAGCGAAAGCAACACTAAATAGAGTAGGAGCCTAACGGCTAGTAATTAAGCAAACGTGAAATGGCATTCTTAGCAGAAATGGCTGTGAGCCCGGTGGAAGATGTACACACACACACAGACACACACACACACACACAATGGGTCCTCCTCTCTTTGTCTGCGTGTGAGGCTTCACACTTAAATATGATGTAATGTGTCTACACACACACACACACACACATGTCCACACACACACACACACACACATACACACAATGGGTCCTCCTCTCTGTGTCTGTGTGAAGCTTCACACTCACATTGGACTATTAGTGTAACACGTACCACACACGCACGCACGCACACACACACACACACACACACACACACACACACACACACACACACACACACACACACACACACACACACACACACACACACACACACACACACACACACACACACACACACACACACACACACACACACACACACACCTCCAGCCTGCCATTCCTGTTGTAGTCCACACTGTCACCGCTGCCTGTTTCGGGCCTTGGGAAACAGGAAGGTGTTTCACACGAGGCCTCGTTAACCTCGCTCGTTAACCGGGTGACTTAACGAAGCATCACAACTACTGAATCCATACTCTCAATTGATCATTTTCAAGATTGCATTATTGATCGGCAAAGTCAATGATAACTTGACCCCGATCCACCAGGTTGGACAACTATCTGGTTAGATTTTTTTATTTGATTTTGGTTAATGTTGGGGTCATTAATATTGTGATTGATTGTTAATTATCATCGATCCACTTAGCTATAATACTTTGTCCGGTCGACACGTTAGACGAAAATGTCATATTTATCACCACAGATATGTTCACTGAATAGCAGCACGTACTTTGCTGGTCAATGAAACGACGTGCACGCGCACACACACACGCACGCGCACACACGCACGCACGCACGCACGCACGCACGCATGCACACGCACACACAGCAGGCCTCTGCTGGGGGACATTCGCCATCTGCAGATCACAAATTATAAACAACATCCTGTGTTTGTCACAACACACACACACACACAAACACACACACACACAAACACACACACACACACACACAGAGCGCGTTCAAAGCCACGTGCAACGTTACAGCCACACTCTGCCACCAGGACGTCTTTGATGTATTGAAATCGTCGGATGCGTCGGGGGGGGGGTTAGCGGTTAGCCAGCTTAGCTTTCATGTGTAAGGGCATCGTTGATTCAGCGGAGTATCGCCACATCGCCGCCGCCTGACGGCGACCCACACGTGTGAGCGCTGAACTGGAGCGGCGGGCGAGCGTGAACAAAGACGCGCCGGCGCGGGAAAAAGGTCGAGGTCGAGAGCGGCGCGACGGAGGCGGAGGGTTTGATCGACGCGCGGCGCCGGTGACCTCGTGTTTACCGGAGACGAGGAGCAGAGGGTCGGGGTGTTGGGGGGTGGGGGGGGGATTTGATTTTATTCATGCGTGCGTTTGTTCTGGGTCAAAGACGTTGCTCATCGAGGTTTGAACACGATGAGTTCAAATCGCTCCGCTTTTTATTTATTTATATATACCTCTGGCTCTTTTCTATATGGGATTTTAACGATGTGCAATATTGCTCACTTTTTATTGACTTTTATTGACTTCTTTGACTTTGGACTGCTTGTCCATTTTGTTGTTTGCCAACTGTACTGTACTTTCTGTTTCTACTGGATTCCTGCATGTACCCAAGGGGATGAATAAAGTATCTACTTACTTACTTACTTCCAGTGTTTCTCATGGGCAAACACGGGACTGAACGTTCACTAAAAATTAAAACGAAAGAAAAAACGGAATACATTACTTGGACGACGCACATTAATCAACGACTTCTACATGAACGTATGAACGATTTTTTTTCTCTCTTTGATTTAAAGTTAAAACTCCTCTTCTGTGCTAATTTATGTATTTAGGAGACGTGGAATGCGTCTCATCGAGGGGATTGCTGAACTCCCTCCCACCCCACCTGCCTGTGATAACAAGATAATTGATGGCATTTCATATGCAGGCGCTACGTGTTACGCTCTCTCTGTCAGCACTCCAAACTAACCTTGTTTCCTGGCAAACACTAAATGTTAGCATATTCATCTCGCATATTGCGATATTGTGTGTGTGTGTGTGTGTGGGTGGATCCACACCTACCCACACACTGAAACGCACACAAGCGCACGCACACACACCTCTTCCTGGTGTCAACCCACACACAGACCAGGAGATTAATGACAAACAACGTTACCAAAAAGCATTTGCTCAACCGTGACCTGCATGATAATGTTAACGTTTATTTTTTTTTGGATTCCGCATTTTTGTGTACGACGATAATTTCAAGAGCACAATTATTTTCAATATATTATATTTTATATTATATATATATATATTTTTTATTTTCAGTATATTTTTATACTTATTGCTGTGGCACCTGACATTACCCATCTGGAAAAAGTATTATCCTGTCTTATGGAAAAACACTGAAAATAAGTTTTACTGTTTAAAGCACTTAACAGGGAATTAACATTTGACATGCCACACACTGCAGGAAAAATACATGGAGTTGGTGGATAGCATTTCCAATGCCATTCAACTGAACTGATAGGCATGTATATTACACACACATTGCGGTCACACACAGGGACAATGGCATTGACATGCATGTCACAAGAACTATGTCACTAATTTGCATATCTGTCAATGGGAAGAGTGTGTGTGTGTGGGTGGGTTCAGTATGTAATTGATGATTGATGATTGACCGGTTCATTCTTTGCCGCAGCAAGCTGTCAGAAACATTATGTTAAGTCCTCACAAGGGAAGCAGCTCAGCTTCTAGTCCAAGCGCTGGTTATCTCCCGCCTGGACTACTGCAACTCACTCCTAGCTGGACTCCTGGTCTCTGCTATTAAACCTTTGCAGCGTATCCAGAACGCGGCAGCACGCCTCGTGGTCAACCTACCTAAATTCTCCCATGTCCCGTCTTCCGCCACACGTACTTATTGTCAAACGTACTTATTGTAAGTCGCTTTGGATAAAAGCGTCTGCTAAATGCCCTAAATGTAAATGTTAATGTACAGTAGACAGGAAGTTAAGAAAGAAAATCTGGAGTGAGTGGTGGAACTTTTAATTTCAAGTTGTATCTTGTATATTTATTTCGATCTTGGTATTTTACAATCTATTTGACTTCAGGGGGGAGAGGGAGGGAGAAATGTAAAATATACTAAAGTAGTTTGGTATTCAACGGAAAAACGACTTACGTCTTTGGTTACAGAATGTCCCCGATTATATTATACAATAAGCAATCGGTCCCTGATCTGAATAACAGACAATCACAATAACAATCACAATAACCTCACAATACGCTGTGTTCAGGTTGGTTTTAGGCATCGGTCGCGTTGGTTCCTTGGCTTCTTGTCACTGTGACACAGCCTCATGCCATGATGCGTTTATGCAGATCATTCACCCCACGGCGGACTGACACTCCTGACCTTTACACACCTCCACGCTTGCTCTCGTCATGCCCCGTGTTCCTGACGCCTGACCTTTTGTTTTAAAACCGTGCGAACGTTGGTCTTGTGTCCCCTATCGTTTGTTACGCCCCAGGAGTCATGCCTGGATCCGGAGCATGTTAAAGGGGCCGTGTCATGCCTCCAGTTGTCCACCTAGATGTGTGCTGGATAGATAAGCAACGTTTGCTACAGTCCACTGGGTAGGCTGCTAGACGGATCTATTCATCATACATCTAGGCGGCCGCGCCAAAACACGGGAAATGGCAGATTTTCACCTGGACTCTGGACATAACCTCCAAGACCCCACAAGACCCCACACACTTATGGTATGTTGTATGTCCTGTGTGTGTGTGTATGTCCTGTGTGTGTGTGTGTGTGTGTGTGTGTGTCCGACCACATCATACACGCATGCATACGTACACACAGACACATGTGTTTTGCAACATGCAGTTGCGCACAGCCTCACTGAGTCCTACCTACCAACACCCCAGCACACGTGTGTGAGCACACCTCTCGCAAAAAGTCAAACGCACACATGAGTGCGCAGGCACCCGCCCAACCAGCACAGCCATCATGTACAGATGCAGACTGCAGCTTCAGACAGGAAATGTGCGCACGCACGCACACACACACACACACACACACACACACACACACACACACACACACACACACACACACACACACACACACACACACACACACACACACACACACACACACACACACACAGGTTCACCCAACCATCGGCAAATGCATGCATGAACTCACCCGGGTGCACATTCACGTAGCACCGAGACACACACGCACACCCCTACACGCACACGCACACTCTCACACACACACACACACACACAGGGTGACCACTCTCACCCATACACATGTCGACACAAATAGGTAGAAACACACACACACACACACGGCCATGTTTATCCCGACATATGCGTCTTCCGGTTGATGATCGGGGGTTGGATGATCCTAAAGGACTCGGCACGGTCCGTCTCAACGCTGTCATCCTCAATCTGCTCTGTCATCACTCATCACTCGCTCGTCCCTCCCACTCCCTCTCTCTCTCTCCGTATGTCTCTCTCTCTCTCTCTCTGTATGTCTCTCTCTCTCTCTCTCTCCGTATGTCTCTCTCTCTCTCTCCGTATGTCTGTCTCGCTCTCTCTCTCTTTGTATGTCTCTCCCTCTATGTATGTTTCTCTCCCCCTCTCTCTTCGTATGTCTCTCTCTTCGATTGTCTGTCTCTCTCTCTCTCTTTGTATCTCTCTCCCTCTCTGTATGTCTCTCTCCCCCTCTCTTTGTATGTCTCTCTCTTCGAATGTCTCTCTCTCTCTCTTCGTATGTCTCTCGATGTATGGAAATCTTTCTCTCTCTTTGTATGCCTCTCTCTCTGTATGTCTCTCCCCCCCTCTCTCCCTCTCTCTCTCTCTCTCTCTCTCTCTCTTTGTACATCTCTCTCTCTGTATGTCTCTCTCCCCCTCTCTCTCTTTGTATGTCTCTCTTTGAATGTCTCTCTCTCCCCCTCTCTCTCTCTTCGTATGTCTCTCTCTCTTTGTATGTCTCTCTCTCCCCCTATCTCTCTCTCTTCGAATCTCTCTCTGCCATCTCTCTGCTTTCATTCCACTTCCACTATCAGGCGTTGTTACCCCGTCTCTGTTCATCGTCTGCCCTCCCGCTTCCTGCCGTCGGGTCAGTCGCTGTCAGTCCGTCCTCTCTCTCCGACACGACGGGGATCAGGAAGTGGTTCCCCACAGACGGGGTGGGGGGGGGGGGGGGGGGGGGGGCGGTCACGTAGCCGTTTCTCAATACCAAGTACGCGGACTACGTACTCGCGGACTTGGAAGTACGTACTTGGCAAGTCCGGACTTTCAAGTACAGACTTCCGAGAACGCGAGTACGCACTCTGCAATTGGAACAGCAGCGGACTCGATGATGCATTCTGGGATATTTAACGGTCCCAAGTCCACACATGGAACAGTGCTTGGGCCACCACTGATGACGTTTACCGAGAACGCACGAGAACGCGAATTGGGAAACGGCTAGTGTGTGTAACCTTCGAGCAGACAGACGTACACACAGACAGACGGACCCACGGACGCACACACAGACGTACACACAAAAAGGAAAAAGAGTAAGAAATACATACATACGGACAGATGGACACACAGTATAAAACAGACACACAGAACACACGTACAGACAGAAAAACAGACAACGTACGGACAGAATATACAACGTTGAATGATGAACTGACACAGCTGGGAAGAGAAACATACAGACACACACACACACAGACAGAAACACTGACAGAACAGACAGTCAGGACAATAAGTTCCCATGCAGACAGAGCCACCAGTGCGCTTATGCCCCACCCTTAATTGCTTTGTGTTAAAGAGATAATTGGTAGCTCGTTAATTGTCTGGTAGCTAGCTGCTCATGCACAGTGCTAACGCTATAAAAGCACACAAAAAAAAAACGGTTGTTAGCGCATTTCTTTATATTAGCGTCTTGCCTTCATATGCATACATTCGTTAATCAATTTTTCTCAGAGTGCATGTGTGTAAGCGCACTCGCCTGAAAGAACAGAACTGATTTTTCCACGAGTGAGACGCTACAAGCTAATTCGGGCGACGTTTTTATCGCTCGCACACACAAGAGGAAGGGAAAACTGAAGGATGAGGTCATCGGCAAAAACACTGAATAGCCCCCGCCGCTAAAATTAGATCCCGACTAAATTCTTCCAACTGATTCCGGAAATATAACTCGATTGAAAGCACATGGCCTGTTCAGTTGCGTTACAGCGGAGGGACTCAAAGGGATGCTAAGCAGCAGTGATGGTATTCTCAGCACAGACAGCAGGGCTCATTTGATCACCCTGCCTCTATTGGTTCTCTTTCTTTTTTTTCGGGGGGGGGGGGGGGGGGGGGGGGTGACAAATAAAACAAATGAACTAGATTTACTAGCGTAAACACATTTTAATTACTCCGCTCGCAACCAGATGACAGGAAGGGCTCCATGACATAACGATGTGTATAATGCTATTCCTAGAGCTAATCCAGTGCATAGGCTACTGCGAGGAACAATCGCTGCTAGTAAACATTTGAATAATAGTGTGGATTTGATTTTGATTAACTTCCACTCAAACGACTTAATAGTTATTGCTACGCTAATGCTTATAATATGTGTGTGTGTGTGTGTGTGTGTTCCTGATGTTCTTCTCAGCAGGGTTAATGACTGAACACAGGGAGCCGATCGATTCGGTGTTGAAGTACAGTGTGTACAGTGAGGCGTTCAATGGACGAGGAGAGGGAATGGTAATGGACTGTCGGACGCCATATGGCGTCACAGCTCTCCGTCTGTTCGCGTCACCGACGGAAAAACTGTCAAAATAAAAAAGTAAAAAAAAAAACAATTGTGTGCTTGAATTGTAATTCCGCACTTTCATACACAACCGCACACATAGATGCCGACCCCTACACACACACACACTCACACACTCACACAGACACACGCACACACAAGGAAATGATGAGAGGGAGGATGTAAGGGGAAGGAGGGAGGGAGCAAGGAAGGAGGGAAAAGAGAGAAGGCAGAAAGGAGGTGTTTAGGGAATGAAGCGATTAATGTGGGAGAGACAGTAGAGAATGAAGGGAGAGGAGGGTGGGGAAGGGTGGAGGATGAGCGGAAATGCATAGAAGGTGGTGTAGCAGAACAAGGGTGGAGATGGGCTGGAGTCCAGAAATAGTCACGGCCGCACAATGAGCATTATGTAGCAACGGTGAGGAAAAATATAGATGTTTAGTGTTGAAATAATAAAACATCTTGCAACAGTAGATGTACAACAGTACATGATTCAAATCACAATATTCGTCCACCTCCTTTCATGAAACAAATGCCGTCCATGTATATTTAATTCTATCATTATTGTTTCCATTACAGCCTTGTCGTTTTCAGTAAGTGCTTTTTTTCTCAGTTTGACGTGCTCAGAGCTGCCATCACACAGGACATTTGAATTGATTAATATTCATGGGACACGTCACTTGGGAGTCGTAAGTATTCAAGGCTTGTTCTGTGAGAGATCAAGAAAATTAGAACAAATTGAATGAATCAATTTGTATCTAATGGTCGTTTGAAGGAAGGAAATCAGATAAACATCAAAATATTCTCATTTCTGTTTTTGTAAAATGTTACATAATTTTCCTGAGCAGTTGAGAAAATTACACCCACAAAGATTTAATCTTCCATTTCATTTATTTCTTTTTTTAAAGAACTTAATTCATTGATTTCCTAAATATCAACCCCCTTTCTTTCTTCAAACAATACACCAATAATCACATTTGAATGGAATGAAATCATTTGTGTCATGCATTGTGTGGAGCGCAGAATGTTCCTCCAGTCTGATTATAAAGAGGTTAGCTTAGCGATTAGCGTGCGCGAATCCTCGCCGAATAAGTATGGAGTCATTCTTGAGCAAGATGCTCATTATTGTCATTCAATCAATCCAATCCATCTGGTGCAGATTCAAACCCATCTGGTGCTGGTCTCAGACCTCTTAGGGGATCCGGGGTGATCCTAAACCCAAGAGATATCCTTTCTTAAACCATAGTCTTCAACGCAATTTACTATATTAAAACACAACAACCGACGACAGCAGTTTAGCACGTAAACACAACACGCTTTATGGACTCCATATAGACATATGGACTCTCGGTGCCAGAGTCAGGGCGAGATGACACGACAGCAGGCGACACCATTGTGCGTACAGGGAAAACACTAAGCCAACAGAACTCGCTGCGTGGCCAGTGAGGGGGTGGGCAGGGATGTGGCGTAGAGCAGATCAGCACACAGTGGAACGCTACCCAGCCCCCCCGCAATGTCGAGTAACTGGAGTACATTTCACAACCACTGTCAAAAGACTGGGACCTGATCCAAACACCTTGTCTGGTAAAGCCCCCAAAGCCGATGAAGTTGCTGGTAAATAGTAAACCAGTAAAAGTTACACTCTCTGTACAATCTGCGTGTTGCCGGAGACAGTTGGTCGAGTTAGATCGTAGCTAATCCAATCTGATGCCAGACTGCACTAGCTTTAGCATTAGCAGTTTTCCCGCTCAGTGGTGGGTAACCGACCCACCTGTCATAGCTAAACAATAGTAAGCAAAGAGTACACAAGAGTACACAAGAATAAACAATACAAAATACAACGCTGATCGCAACGATGCAGCTTGTTAAATACAATGAAATATTTGATGTATCTTCTATAGATAAATGGATAGATATAATGCATCCAATCTTTTCAGCTTTTTTTAAACCAAACAGAATGTCCTCAAATTAGATTTTCTCAGTCTACCTTGTCTAATTAGGAAGGCATATTTTCAAATCTCCATTATTTGCCCGAAACAAGAATCATTTCCCTGATACTTCAAGACCCATGCATTCATGAAATGGACACGATAAGATATGATACAATGAACTCTGGGGACATCTTTAAGGGGGTAATTGAATCTGTGGTTTATTGAGTGGAGCTCAATTTGGATGTAATGAAGATCCTTCATGAAGACATAGCTTTCACAAGATTCGGAAATACAGTAGGCTGTGGGACAAATTTGGTTAAAATAATTGCATAAAGTAATACTATATTGCACTTCAGATGCGATATGTCAATATGAAACAGAGGTAAGGCTCCACCATTTTATTACTATCACTGTAAGGAGCGATCCCGCTTTCTGCATTCCTTGTCAATCAATGAGCGACAGTAGATCAGGAGGTAGAGCGGGTTGGCTGGTAACCGGAAGGTTGCTAGTTCGATCCCCGGCTCCTCCTAGCGGAGTGTGGAGGTGTCCCTGAGCGAGACGCCCTCACCCTGACTGCTCCGGCTGGCTGTCGCCCTGCGTGGTCGACTCCGCCGTCGGTGGGTGGATGTGTGCATGAACGGGTGAATGTTAAGCAGTATTGTAAAGCGCTTTGAGTGGCCTCTGGTTAGAAATACGCTGTATATAAATACAGTCCATTAATCAAGGAATTCTTCCTAAATACGTAGACAGTAACTGTGATAGAGGGCTTTACAAACACAAAAGACTCTGATGGATAAAAGGCTTACAGGTAGACCAGGGTCTTTGGGGATTCAATCCCACAACCTTTCAGCTGCGAGTCAAATCCCCCGAACCACTATCTTAGGCAAGTGCCTTGGGGATGTTTTCCTAACCTCCCGCTAGACCACTAGGTCGGGGGGTTTGCCTGATGACTGGAGATGGCGGTGGTGTGGATTGTGTGTTGAGTGAGTGGCGGTCCATCACCCAGTAGATACAGATCCGGCCTCCTTCCAAGGAGGGTTGGACGGATTAATGGATAAACTAGGAAGCGGTCGGAGCGCTACCTTACCGCGCGGCGGCGGCGGAGGGATTGATGCTAGCCCTGTGGCCGTGGCCCTCATTAAGGAGGAGATATTTATCATTCACTCCTATCTTATTTAACACCTGGGGTCGCTAAAACACCCATCCGTCTCACCGCCGCTATCTGCCCCCTGCTTCCCGCTTCTTTGATAAATAAACTATTAGCATGACTCCTTTCCTTTCTTTTCCGCCTCCCTTGCTTACAGAAGTACTCATGAGTCGGCTGTATTCGTCAATTTTGACTTCCGTACGGGTGCTTTTTTCCGTCGCGCGTTATGATTGTTTATTGAAAAATAGAGTTCTACTCCCAACGCCTGATAAATGAAGTGGAGACCAGAGGGTTTGCATTTTTCTGTTCTTTTTCGTTCAGATGTTGTGTGTTTTGTGTTAAGTCCGTCGCTAATACGACCCGCAACCCCGACTCTCCTAGTCGGTTACATGCCCCCGACATGTCCAACATGCTGCCATTCCGACACCTTTTAGTACCGCCATTCCGACAGTCTACCAATCAGTGGTGCCAACTTCAGGTCAACATTGGGGGGGTCATAAATATTTCCTTCAAATGTGTTCAACCAAAAAGTAGCCATTTCAGTGTCATTTATCTGTAATTTATTTGATTAATTCCACATTTTGTTTGTGATGATGTATGAAATAACCCATTCCATCAATTGACGACTGCATTTTACAAGTGTGTTATGAGTGGCGGGGTGTGCACTTATTTAACATGCCCTGGGAATGTATGAATATTCTATGAAACTCAAAACTGGACCATTTATTCGTTAGAGTTGGATTTAAACTCAATGCAGGACCACTGTTGGAGCGGATTGGACGAACATTGGAACGAAATTAATTGTTTGGAGTGCTGCGGCAGAACGAATCAAGGAATGGGCGCAGTTAACTTCATATCGGCCCAAAGGCAATACAATGAGCTTCACAACGGAGAGAGGCGAGAATATAGCCTAGACCCACCCCTTTACACACACATTCTCGAAGGGGATCAATAAAAAAAAATCAACAGTTTTTACCCATAGAAGGCAAATCCGTTAAACATAGACTGTGAAACAACATCACGACCTCGGAGATGATCAGAACAGCCGGTTAGGTGAAATTGATTGAGCCACAGAATAACAACAGTCTTATTTGTACATGCCAGAGGCCTGCGTGCAGTTTGGATAGACAAGTGTGGATAGACAAGGATCATTTAAGCAAGGGGCGGGGATGCGCGTTGCGCTCACATGCAATGAAAACAATCGGCTACAGCGATTTATTGATATTAACAAATGTCATTTTTACTCACTAATACTAATAAGATGTATTGAATCATTTAAGTGATATATAGGCCTACACATACGAATAAGTAAGTCATAAGTCAAAACGGGCTACATTTGGCTGAATTATATAAGGGATAAGTAATGAAGGTAATACGAAGAGCCGTTTGGGAGCCCAAAGAGCCGGCTCTTGTTGGTGAGCTGATCCTAATGATCCGGCTCCCTAAAAAGAACCCAAATTCCCATGTCTGTCCTGTCATGTCTTGGATCCAAAGATCCACAGCGAATGAGGGTTGGCGACTATCCCCAATGACGAATGTCAGTGTAAGGACAACACAGCGCATGAAACTAAGAAATAATCATATTATTTTATTTTTTATTATTTTTCATATTAATTAATTAAAGTACGATGATAGCAGTAATGACATTTATATATTAATGACCTCATGTCGGAATGGCGGGACGTTTGAAAAAAAAGTAAAGTACGGCCACTCCGACAATAAGACGTCAATGTCGGAGAAGTGGGGGTATGTCGGAACGGAAGGAGGGGCCCTCCTAGTCACCTTGTAACAAGCTGCTTCCATCCACCCCCCCTAAATAAGTTATTAGAGTAATTGCCTTTGCCGTATTACATATGATTAATGGACAGTGTATTAGCTGACAATGGCCCATATCTAATTACGCTACTATACGTGACCACCTACAATTAAAGCGCTCCCTCTCAAACGCTGGCCCATTGGTTCTCCCAGCCTGGATATTAGTTAGAAGTAATTACACAGCCGACGCTTTAGACCAATTATCGCCCGGATATTCAGACTATGAACCAAGTCTTATTTCTTTAGACTTTGTCCCTTCTTTGAAACTGAATATTCATTATTGCGCGGGGCCAACACCATAATTGCAATAGTTATTCAGAATGTTACGAGGCCATTAACTAGTTCAGTATCTATTCGTGATTTTCATTGCCATCGGATGCTTTGAATCAAAACGAGGGTCGGATCAGACGACATTGACACGCGTGCCAGCAGAGGTTGTAGGTGTGATACACGATTGGATGAAAGCCCCTTTTGTGTGGGATGCCGTCAAAGCAAACCGATAAAAACAAAATGAGCTGTAGAAGAAGTGACATTGGCAAGCATTTGGATGTTGAATAACTACATATAACAGCTTTTTTTTATTCTTACACAGACGAATTAAATGCTCAAAATAAGTTGATGTGTGTTTCATGCCAACATTTGCTAAATGACTAGCTTAGCCGCCGCTTTAACCTGGAGGGTGTCTGGCGCTGTGCCACAGTGATTAGCCATCCGAAATGAACGCCAGTGTTGGGTCGTATCCCTGAGTGAACGCTGTTCATTTGGACAAACCAAATCTGTCCATTTTCAGACTTGTTTGTCGCTCCCGAAATCAACAAGCAAACAAAACAAGACGTTGAAGGTGATTCGCCACGGCTAGAGCAAACCAGCCCCAGTGCGGCCTGTTAAAAACCTACACGCTCTATTCTAACACATTGTGTTCATTAATACCCCATCTCCAGGAATGGGTGGAGGTTTTCAAATGAGACGGAGAGAGACTGCCTTCTCCGTCTCTGCTCCCTCCACCCCAGGTCCCCTACCTCCACTTCACCGTCCAGTCCATCAGAGCCCCCCCCCCCGCCCCCTTCACCATCTGTTCCTTGATGTATGTACGCGTGTACGTCTGCTTATCAGGACACAAACGGTCTGAAAAGATCCATCCTAAAAGGGAGATATTGATTAGATGAATAAAAAATAACCCGAGTGTACTTCGCTCAGAAAATATAAAAAAAAAATGTACTTTTGAAAATGTAAAAACCGTACACAAATGGTAATCCATTTTAATCACAACTGAAAAGTCCGGGGCTATAGGAGCCCTGGGATTAGAACATTGCTTATAGGTTCTAAAACTCATTTTTTTGTGTGTATCTTTTTTATTAATGTGACATTTGTGTGTTTTTAAACACATGAAGTCAAGCGATTCGCTCCTCACTGTGAAAGCTCTTAAAGGGACGGACCACACCACTACCCAATCAAACATGAGGCTTTCTCCAGGTGATCCAATAATGCCTGAGCTCAGATCTCCTGTCCTTTAAAAGGGGGACCCACACACACACACA
>NW_028180323.1:0-11319 GCF_964030765.1 Micromesistius poutassou | reverse complement strand
CACAAGCTTGTAAGGCTGTGGGCATATATGGACATCAATTTGTGCCAAGGACAGACAGTGTGAAATGCAAAGCGATGAGAGAAGAGAGAGAGAGAGAGAGAGAGAGAGAGAGAGAGAGAGAGAGAGAGAGAGAGAGAGAGGAGAGACAGAGAGAGAGAGAGAGAGAGAGAGAGAGAGAGAGAGAGAGAGGGTGGCTAAGGGAGCAGAAGAGTCCCCAAGTAGTTCGGTCCTCTAAGTATTCTCATTATGTATGTCAACTTTAAATACATTTTGAGTATAAATATAGCGTGGTCTTCTTTATTTCCATTCCATTGATGAATTGCCAACACTTTCCATTGTGATGATATCCATTTGCATAGAGGACATTGGGCAACACTCTCAGGGATGTTGGTTTGCCATCGGTACACACTCGAGAAGGAGTGCCTCTGCAATCCCGACCTCTGCAGGAAGCACTGATTAAAGCACACAGTTGGAAACTCGAAGCCAAACCAACCAGCAGGGCTAATGGATCAAACAGATTCTTAACATTCTCTTCTTTCTGCACCATCCATCGGGGATCAAAGTGTCCGTTGATGATGGCATGCCCATAATATCCCTCAAATGATTCTGAGAGGGGTTAGATCTTTGCAGCATATGATTTAGAGCAAATCCTTTCACCCAATCGACATTTCACATTCCATTTGGGGGGGTGGGGGGGGGGGGGGGGGTGGGGGGGGGTGTGGCTGTGAGTGTGAGTTTCACAATTTTCCACCCAAGCCTCCTGAAAATGAAAACAACCCACCTGCTCTCAAGTGCATGAGCAAGCCAAGGGGATTGATTGGAGCCCAAAATACGATCCTTTGTTCACCGCAATAAGTCAAATTCCAATCCTGACGCCATTCCAGTCGCCGGCCGTGGAAGGAGAATGTGAGGGAGACTTAAGTTGGTCATGGGTCTGGTTTATTCGCAGGCAATCTAAAACAAATCCTCCTGGATAACTAGCTTTGTTGGCCTGACTTTTCAATTTTTTTTTTTATCAATTTGAAGTATTCTATTTTTTTTGTTACCGCATATCCATCACAATGTCTGCAAATGTTGTCTTGCAACTGACACGCACGCACGCACGCACGCACGCACGCATGCACGCAGGCAGGCAGACACACGCGCATGCACATACACACACACACACACACACAGACACACACACACACACACACACACACACACACACACACACACACACACACACACACACACACACACACACACACACACACACACTCACTCACTCACTCACTCACTCACTCACTCACTCACTCGATAGAAGTGGGGAAGTGCTCAATTAACACCAAGCTCGACACTCGTTAGAAGTGGGGAAGTTGCTAAATTAAAACCAAGTGTCCAAGATGACGCGTGAATTTGCATTATTGCGTGTCAAAACATTTTTTTAAATAGTCTCTCAGACCTTGACAAGTTCATAATAAACCCCACACACAAAGAAGTACACCCTCTAGAAAGAATCGCAAACAGTACACAAACAAAATACACGCATAAAATACATCAACAGGGCTGAACCTCACACGCAAAGAAGTTACACGCCTATGAATAAATGTATGCCATTCACACATAAATCACAACGCCGCAAGGCTAAAGTGAGATACCACGCGGGCTGGAGGAGCCGATTAAAAGACATCTTTAACCGACGTCCTCCCACCCTGTGGAGTATCTGAGAACACATCCCGAGGCGTTCGGCTGCTTGCGATTTGTGTCCCTCCCCCACGCCCACTGCAATAGTCTGCAAATACCCTTGAGAATAATTCAGCTTTGGAGCGCAGGGATCAGGGGACTTTCCGATTTCGGGGCTGATTACTCTCTCTGGAGCACAGAAACATAATTTAAAAAAAAATGTTGTGTGTGGTGTGAAATGGCTGTGTAAACTAATTCTATTTTGCAGTATGAATATAAACTACTATGCAACCACAGCACAGCACAATATACAACAAATATACACAAAAATATAGATAAAATATAGGCTACCTAACTATATAGTGGATAAAGGTATTGCTTCGATCAAATAAAGGGTTAAGATGTGTCAAGGCGTGGCGTGACATTACAAGATGTAGAACTACCCAGCCGTGGTGGCAACACACAGGTGTTGCTTATAACACTGATAATGGGTCTGCTGTTTTTTTGTAACAGGGCACATGGTCCATGGTCAATGTGCTATCTTAACTTATTTAGTATACTACCCGTGCCCTGGTACATAAAAGTACCAGACGGACCCATAGTTAGTGTTATGATGATGATGATGATGTCTCTGTGAAAAGGGGCTATTTGATTTAATTTGAAGGACAATGTATTGGTAGGAGAGACACCCAATATTGCTATGAGTCTGTGACTTTGCACAAGATAGCCATGTCTCTGTGTCCAAGATAGTCACATCGCTACGCCTAAGATAGCTATGTCGCTACACTTAAGACACATTGCTATGCTTTAACTAGTCATAGGCCTTCATATGACAAATGTTGCTAGAGGCTCTAGCAAAAAAATATAAACGCTTTCTTTCGTTATCGCTTTTGACAAAGAAAATGGATTTGATCATTTCAAAATATATTATCACAAAATAGTTTGAAGACATTGTTGAAGATATGGATTAGACTGACAGGGTTTATCGTAATAAGCTCCAAATCATCAAATAAAAAGTAAACCTCACGCAATCATTCCTGCATGCAGGTGTAGTACCTATATCTTATGTATACACCATTCTGCAGATTAATAATCAATTGAATAGCTTCTGCTAGGAATGCAGAAAAGCCAATCTGATTGCTCAAAAACCACAGCAAATCAGATTCCCCCTCCAAAAAAAAAAAAAAGAATGAGCAAATCAGATTGGTCAAAATAAATAAATAAAAGATTTGTGGTGTATAAAATGTCCTGATAACAATGATGAAATGTAGAAGTTTAGACTTATATTTTTTTGTGAAGTGTCAAGTACCGAAATAGGTTATTGCTGGGTACCACCTGGGGACATAATTATGTATATTATACCAGACATAATATAAATATGGAAAATAGCGTTTTCTATTTATTATCAAGACATAATTGAAAAAGTATAGCAGTCGATTCTTCATGCCAGCCATCCAAACCTCCATGGATCCTCTGTCTATCCTGACGCCCATCTCCATGACTACTCCATGTAGCTGCTCACAACTCAATATTTATTTCCCCATAACACCCCCACAGATTGTTACTCATGGAAAACCATCACTATGTTTTGTGTGCGAGAATTATCATACAAATGAATAAATCATAGGTTGACACATGTAGTTTACCGGTGATGACTAACCTCGGCGGCAATAACCCCCGATTCCCCTTACAGGCGGTGACAGCGCTTTTAAATGGCAAACATCAAAGCCGAAAGCCGAAACACAAAGGACCACTCCCACGCAGTCCATCTCCATTAAGCCAGTGAGACAATTAGAGACCCAGAGTAACGAGGAAAAGGAGAGGACGATTTGCATTTGGACTCTTCTTCCTCTTGGAAGAAGAGTCCAGAACAGTCTTACTCTTGGACTGTTCTTCTTGACAGAATAATTGGGAGCCCTACCAGGACACCCTCACGTGGAATACACTTGTATTCCAAGGGGGTCGTATCTGATTCTTATGCCGCAAATGTAACTGACTCGCAGTCACGCACTCACACGCAGAACGTACAAATAAACAAACACACACACACGCACGCATGCACGCGCACATGCACACCCACACACAAACACACTCATGTATAAACAAGCAAGCATTTGCACATATTTGCACATATTTACGTGAATGCACCCTTTATGCACTCGTGAAAACACATGATCAAAGAATATCATGCATAATGATCAGTTATACATACAACATATACTGACACCATGACAAGAGAACACACGCACACATGAGAAAACATGAGCCAAATAGTGATTACTGTGTTGCATGTTCTGTGAAGTGAAGGGGACTGCAACCTGCCTGAATGCATTTCTAAGACCTCAAACTTCCAGAACAAAGATGGACTGAAATATATTCAGCACCAACACAAGCCTGACCCCATAAATTCTACAGCTTGGATGCGTATTATGTGAACTGCACAACAACCTGTTATGACGCATGTCGCTTCATTGTCGCCGTTCAATTTTAACTGCTCTTTGAATGGCCAGTCATTATCACATCTTTAACCTCAGGGGCAAGCTGACAGCCCGTCATTCCTGCTGCTACATGGACTCACTGTGTTATTTTCTCTAAGCTTTCAAAGGGGGCAACACGTTTTAAACTTTTACTGATTGCTGATTCAATCTTAAAGCAAGTCTTGCTTTCTGTCTGTGGTCTGTGACATGGAAGCTATGCACAATGTATTCGGCGCGGCCCTAAACACAAAGAACAGACACTTGCCACCATCACTTTAGTTTACTTGAACACAAAGCTCTCTGTCTGCCCTTTTTGAAGTGACTCAAAAGTGACGCAATACCAGTATAGATCAAATAATGCACATCCAGACACTGTTTTCTTTGCGGAAATGGTGCAATCCATCCATCAAATCCATCCATCCCTCCACCTGATTATCCATCCACACAACCATCCATCCATCTACTGGAATCAATCATCATCCATCCATGCAACCGTGATGAACAGATGATGGGCCATCTGTTCATCATCCATCCGACCATCCACTCATCTGTGCTGCGGCACATCTGCATCCTGAGAGAGGCAGCATGAAGAGTGAATAAATAGATAATCAGGCGGCCCTAATGATGCAGCCTCTGTCCTGTTAGCACCAGTTGCAGTGAAGGACATCTACTTAACAAACCCCAGTGAGAGCGCAAGAGCAGGGAGAGACAGAGATGGATGCAAACAGGCATAGGCAGCGAGGACAGGGGTACCAGAGAAGCTATCTGTTATACAGCAGAACTGTCAAGCTGCACTGAAGCTCTCAAGGACACTTAGTTGAGTCACACACACAGAGGTGGAAATAATGTCAAGCTTTAAAGAGCTCCCCAGTGTCCACCCACGCTCCAACAGGAACAGGAAATCAGTGCAGACATGTTGGATCTCAGCACCGCCGCAACCAATCACATCAGCACACGTTCACACTTTCAGTACTATGAGTGAAAGCGGTGATGTTCCTCCTTCTTCCTTGACATGAATTCCAAACGGTGATGGCACGCTTAACATTGGTTATCATACCTAAAATCAAGTAAATGTATGTATATGTCATGTAATCAATGCATTTATGTACCGTATCCACTACTTGCTTACAAACCATTTTTCGGTGGTTTCCGCATTACACTTTGTGTTAGAGTATGCTGACCTTCTTCTCAGGATCTGAAGTAGCGGATGATTCTCTCCCTCGGGCTAAATCAATGCTCTGGGTCCCTGATCACCAGTGGTACCCTGACAGGGACATGGTCACAATATCATTAAATATTTCAGGCATTTTGTTCCCACATCACACAATGAACAAACACAAAAAGAGAGGGAAAAGTACACAATAATCTATGCAAGGATTTCAGCAAAACGCCTGCAGGAATAAGTGTTGAAGATGAGCAATATTGTTCCAAAGATACTCAATGACATCAAAACTCATTTCATATGGTCGACAGAAAACTAAAGCAGAGCTGCGTCAAGAGAGGGATTATTTGGAAACATAGCAGGAAATTAAATCGGAAGGGAAACCAGTCGTTTTCTCCTGCTGCACGCGACCATTCATAAGTATTCCCATGCATTGACTACTCTGGATGCCGTAGCCGCCTTGCTATCATAATCCCTCAAATCACGAGGTTAAGAGCGTTAGAATACTATCATTTCACCACAGCTGAAAAGCAGAGAGGAAATTGTAATTGTAAACTCTCTGGACGCTGGTCTGCTCATCACCACTGTGTAGAAATGCTAAATCTCTGCACCTCGGCCTAATCTCCTCAAGCACAGGCTCTGGTGTTCATAACTCTGCGTTTTTGACAAAGTGTGATGTCAGCTAAGCCCAACAACGCTTAATGCAAATAGTGCTTGAGGAAAAGGAAAAATTTGGGGCAATAGGATTAAGTTGCTTCAAAGGCAAATTTTGCCTTTGTAAGGCAAAGCACGCACCTGTGCACAGATATCCAGCCTTACCAGCAGCTCCTTGTTCTGTAACCTGTGATACAGTATAATAATAATAATAAGAAGAAGAAATCCTCCTAATGTCTGCCTCGCTGATGTCTTTATTGACATCCCATGATACACCTGGGTACACAATATTCACTGAGACATCTTAAACTGTTGAGTTGTCATTTCAAGGATGAAGACAAACATGTGCGAATCCAGTAGTTTCGACAGAACTTTTTTGAATAATCATGGTCACAATCATGGTACAAAAACTGTGTGGACGACGTACAACGAGGTAAAAGAAGCCAGATGTGACGTGTGCATAACATACATGACCCCGACAGGGAGGAGTACGTAGATCACACATGACTACTTCAATGCCAGTAACAGCGGTGTGTTCACCTGCAACTCAGCTCTTTTGTTGTACAGCCATCATTCCAAAAAAACTGTGTGTCAGGGATAATGGACCACACACAGTGCAGTTATCAAAAAATACGAGCGGGGTGCGGAGGGGTGCAGGGGATATATGAGTCCTTCCTGATAGGGTGGAGCAGGGTTGTTCGCCTGTGAATACTGTGCTGTCAATAACCACAGGCCCACTTCCTCATTTTATTAGCACGTTCATTTAGAGACCTGATTGAATTTAGCGTCCACATAAATGGCTCCGGGGGTTTATGTTCACAAATCAAATCCCAACTGGTTTGAGGAATATCAATTACGCATTACAGGATGTTCTTTCCGTGCTTGAAGTCTATTTTAATTTGCCGGCTAATTTGTTTTAAACTGTTGTCTCCGGTGGTTATAAAGGACAGTGGTTAAAAAGACTGATTTTATGTGGGACTACAACAACGTGTTCTTTTATTTATCTATTAGTATCTTCTAGAAGACTAGAAAACGTTCCAAGAACTGTGTGACACTAGCCAGACAAAAGCCAATGCTTAAAACTCACAAAGAGTCTTTGGGGAAACCTTCCTGTGGATGACAAAACACAATTCTAAACCCACAGATAGCATAAACCTTGTCTTCTTCCTATGAGACAGGTTTATTTGTGTATTCAGGGATCCATTCCAGGCCTCACAGCCTTTGACACACTGACAAAACTCCCAGAATTTCCATTTATCGCATAATCCCAAACATTTGCAAATGACAGGGGATAATTATCAGACGAAGCCCCATGTCATAAACAACTGGAGCTTTCATTTCAGGGCCATGCTCGGAGATTCCTTTCAAGTATATCTCATATATATTCATTGCTCAACAAATAATCGCTCAAAATCATTCATCAATTCCCCATTTGAATTCTTTATATTATCATCAATCACACATCTAATCCAAACACAGGTGAAGGAGCGCATAATGTCAGTACCTTTCAATGTCCAAGAGGACAGGCCCTGGGGAGCAGCTTTGATATGCATGACCTGTAACATTCCCAGAGGGAACGCAGCCCCCCCATGCCACTCAGTGAGCTAGAGATGTTTCCATGCGTTAGCCTCATCAGAAGGAAGCATAACACTGCTAACAACTAGCTCCCATCGCTCAAAGAGTGAGAGAGGAAGACGCAACACTTGGATCGTCCGTTGATTCGATCATTGGAGTTGGTGTATGTAGGCCTACAGCACTGACACATTGAACCAAGTCATCTTGGTGAGATCTCGGTAGAAAATGTTGATTTTTCATCCACATCAACGTTTCACAGCTTTTACAAATGTGATTCATTTTGTGTATTACAAAATCCTCACATGCAATTATTCTCTCCTTGAATCTGAGATGTGTTTACTTGGCAGTATTGTCTGTGACCTTCTTTTTTTAAATGATCAGATTGAATAAGATTACAATTTGTATTAATCCATATTGGGAATTAGTTTCTGTCCTTGGACGCAGAATTAATGATGAGGATGAGTGTGATACTATATCTGGGATGTGTAACTATGCAAATTATACTTTGCACATGTTTGTCATCATTAACACTTGCTAGTTAAGTAGAAAAAAAGAGCACTGAGTAATGAAATGATGATGAGCATCATCATTTGGATTTGGTTCCTTTATGCCAAGTCCATTTTGAGAAGCTTGAGAAGGTTTCTGGCTCCTGTAACAATGTTCCTCTGTTTGCACTCTGAATCAGAATTTATTTTCACCGTTGCCCAGCATTCCCTGTCAAAGTAGCCTACTCACAAGTACATTCTTCACCAGTAAGAACCCAGCAGCTGGCAAAAATGGTGGGTGGATTCAGTAGATTTGGTATTGTTTCAATAATTCAAATAGTTCTCGCCTTAATTCTACAGCCCCTAACATGAAATCTGTATTCACCGAAGGGTCATTATTCGGATAAAAGCGTCTTCTCCTCTCAGTTTGACATCCTCAGGTCACAGGGAGTTCATGGGAGGGTCCCTGGCAGTCAGGGGCAACCAGTCTTGTTCCCGCTTGTTTCCGAGCCAGAGTGTGGGCACGACGTAAGTTGCAAGTAAAGCTGAGCGACATCCATGTAAATTAATTTTCCCCTTATCTGCCCGCACATCAGCCCCATCATCTTCCCCTGCCGGTCGTGCTGTGGGCCTGATTAATTAAATCACGCATCATTATCCCGTCTATGATTTGCTTTGCTGCTTTCCTCTGTCCACTTTGATTTGAATAAGCTGCAAATCTCCGATCTCAGATAAAATGTGTGCATATATATATATATATATATAAAAGATATACGGAGATACGGATCTATAACATTAAATTAAATACATAAATGGGAGCCTGTATATTGATGTCAGCTAGCAGTCAACAGCCCTCTGAACCCTTAGAGTGGAGAAGTACCATTCAATAGTAAAAAAAAAAAGAGACAGGGCTCCAGTACAGAAGTCTAATGGCCGCTCTCTTTACTTTGACTTCATTCATATTATATAAACATTCAATCTGAAGGGCTTCTCCTGCTGATCTCGCTGAGGAGATACGGAGGCTGTGAATGAGATGTGATGAAAGTCAACGACAGCCAGCTCATTTAGCTCCAGAATACCATCAGGTTCAAAAGGTAGCGTGTTAAATTGTGGTATTAATTACTAGTCCTACTTGGCCATTTAGCAGGCACCTTTATCCAACGTGACATACAGCAAGTTCAGATAGGTGGCTAGGCTGCTGGCCCAAGAACACATACAGGTTGGCTGCAGAGATTGGGGATAGGACCTGGTACCTTTTGGCTGGGAGACGGACAGCCTAACCCCCTGGACTACCCTGCCTTCCCATTGGTAGTCAGAAAAAATAACTAACATGCTCCTTTCACGCAAACAGGATACACACATCTGTCTCTGTCTTTACTCCTCATTCTTTTGGATGGAACGTCACACTATAAGTGATATGCATAGGTACATACTCATACGCACACACACACACACACACAGACTGATATCAGCACAGAAATCATATTCAGAATCTTAAGATAATATTTGTGTAATATTACACAATAGACAGACACACACACACACACCTGGGATTATATCAGGTGAGCAATCATACTCTGTAGCCACATGTCTTATAAAAAAAAGGATTAGTTGAAATTGTCTGTTTGATGAGAAGGTGACTCTCATCAAGGTCTCTCTCTCTCTCTCTCTCTCTCTCTCTCTCTCTCTCTCTCTCTCTCTCTCTCTCTCTCTCTCTCTCTCTCTCTCTCTCTCTCTCTCTCTCTCTCTCTCTCTCTCTCTCTCTCTCTCTCTCTCTCTCTCTCTCTCTCTCTCTCTCTCTCTCTCTCTCTCTCTCTCTCTCTCAAATAGTCTATTTCTATTTTGTGATAGTTATTATATCAACTATTGAGTCAATATGATCCTTGGCTATTTCAGATTAGGTCTTGTCTGTGAAATCTACATTTGAACTTGCCCCGAGCTAGTGAAGTGGGTGATGATGGGTTGTGCGCTAATCAAGAAAACACAGTGCCATCCCTGGCCTCTCACCCCCCCCCCGGGGAGGGGGGGGGGGCACTGTGTTTTCTTGATTAAGCACACAACCAGAGAGAAGTATCACAAAATAGGAATAGACAATTTATGATACAATTATATAAATGGTTATGTCCACTGTATAAATGTGTATTCTTTTTAATCATCAAGCTTCTTGAAAATCCTTTGGGCCAGGAAGACAAGGACTACACAGGAAGATTTGTTCACAATGACCTTTATAGCTTTTTCTTTTTGTCAATAACAAAAAATAAATATCCAACTGCAAACCTAAAATGAGAGCCACATGAAACAGCACACAATGTTTTTCCTTCTTAGCGGCTGATCATGCAACAGGCCCTTTTGTAATTAGTGTCATTATTTAACCCAAATGAAAAAACGGGGTGTCCTGCGGTGAAGGCGGTCACCATTAGTCCGAAAAAAAAAAAAAAAGAGAAACTAAGATCATATCTGTTATAGATTGTCAGGTCTTCCTACCTAGATCGCAAACGAAAGGTTGAAACCATCACACCGCGGCTGAAAGGTGCTTTATCGATGGTGAACTCTTGGACAAAAGAGGGCTTAAATTGGAGCCTGAGCATATCTCTCTGCAAGGGTCCTTTGACGCAACTCAATGCCCCCTACCACGCCCACAACCGCGATCGCTGTACCGGCGGCCACTGTCGCCTCCTTCATGGGTATTGACCGGGAAGAGGCACTCTTGAATGGAAAAGAGAAGCTTTATGACTAACAATCAATAACCGGGTGGGGGTCAAAGATTACACACAATGCCCTGCAGCACCTGGCAGGAAACCTCTCAAGCCCCCCGCCTCATCACTGCCCGAGCCACTGTAAATACCACCCAAACATCTTGCCCAGCTGCGGAACTACAATACTGCCATGTATCACTCACACAAGAGTCAACATGAAGGAGTTACACGCAGAGGTGTGTGTGTGTGTGTGTGTGTGTGTGTGTGTGTGTGTGTGTGTGCGTCACTAAAAGTCGCTTTGGATGCAGCAACCCACTGCCATTCAGGGTCATGGCAAAATCTCAGTGAGATCAAAAAATAACCCTTTTTTCATGTCGCTGCAAAAAAAAGGGGTCACAAAGCGAACAACCCAAACCGAACAGCAGCAGGAACGTCTAGAAAGATGACAACTTAGGAGGAGTAGCACTTTATGGAGGAGTATAAACCAGCCTTACTGGCAAGAGACGGATGTGGGCTACTCTGTAATAACTAACACGGCCCGATTACAGCCTGCAGAGTTATATAGTCAGCGACCTTGGACGGCCGCCATGCCAAGACTGAAAACA
>NW_028180324.1:10000-12500 GCF_964030765.1 Micromesistius poutassou | reverse complement strand
GGCCTCCGTAGCGCCGCCGTTCCAGAGCGCCCGGGATGGAGGGGGGGGGGGGGGTAGGGGGCGGTAATATCTTCTGATTTGCTTGATATCAAAACAGTGGCGGGTTGCAATCAATGGAACCTGCGGTTTATTTGGGGTGAAATGAGATTTTTTATTGGGATGTTTGCATCTCAATGTAATTTGTCCGCTTTATTGTGACCACCCCAGGAGCATCCTTGCTTGATTTTATAGTGAATTTGTCACGGGCCAATAGACGAGTTGAAAACGCCTGTTTTTTTTTTTTTTGGGGGTTTTGTTGTTACACACACGTGTGCGCTCCATGCGCACACACACTTTGCCAGATGCCTTAAAATGTCTTTTTAAAACGTTTTTTTTTTTTTTTTTGCATTGCATTGCATTGCATATTCCAACTGCTTAAGTACCTTAAGCTGGTGTGAAGCCAAAGGGTTGAAATGATGAGTATCCTCATCGTAGGACACAGCGGGGGGGTGGAGGGGGGGGCCCGGGGCTCTATCAGCCCCTCCGTATGTCACTGACGTGAAGAGAGAGAGAGCCACCGTGGCCACAGCGCCGTTTGTTTTGCACAACAACACTAAATTGCTAACTTCCAACGCAAATCAAGCTAAAACGGTGTCACCACGGTCGCGTCGCGGTGTCGCGTCGCGGCTCCGTCTGTGTGGGCGTCTGTTAACGTGTTCTGTGTCCGTTCCGAGTCTCTCTCCTCGAGTCAAACCTCTTTCCAGTTCGCTGTTTGTTTGTCCCACCGTACCTGTCCAGAGTGTGTGTGTGTTCCCCCCGCGTGGTGTCTGCTTGTTGACTCTCTCCTGCGCCGTCGTGTGTGTGTCGTCTGGTCGTTATCTCTTATGTCTAAACGCTGCTCTTGGCCGGTCCGGTTGAAGCGTTGATAATAACGTGAGCCAAATTGAGGAGTCCTAATTATTATCGTTTTCATGATTTCATGACGATCGTTTAAATCATAGACGCAGGTTTTTGAGTGACTCTTTTGAGTGTTTATCTGCTAGTGGGCATTGTCATTACTTATTCATCTCCACACAGCACAGGGCCGTTTTAGGACAGATGCTAAATACTTCTTTTAAATGTCATATACAAAGTAAGTAAAAAAATACCGCCTGCTACATTTTGCCCTGTGTACTTTTTACTCAACAATATGATTTATTTTTTAGGGTCATTACAAATGTGAACTGAAATTCCCGCTCTGTGTGCTTTGGGTTGAACTATATGTTTCTGCGAACAAGATGTAATGAACAATTCCAATTTGAATTTCACAACACCTTAGACATGGGAGCTCAGGATCACAGAACCACAAGGCTAGTATGCGATAGAGTTTCATAACGGCTTCACTGTCAACTCTTTGATTTCATTCACGTTTTGATGGACATTTTTATGGCTTTATTGGCTTTTTATGCGGGAGATACCTTAGAGGTAAAAACCTTTTATGGCCATTTAGAAGTAAAGTTTAGCCTTCTAAACAGTACCTTTGTCCGATGCCTGGTCAAATTGTGGTATTATTATTTTTCAAAACATTCATGAATGAAATAAATGTTTTTTACCATATTACCAATAACAGTACTTCTGTAACAAACCAAACAACAATCATGAAGATATTAACACATAAAAAAAAATCTAAATGCACAAATAATATATCTAAATTAAAATCTAAAATATGATCAAACATGTTCCCCTTCTGTATTGAGTCCACAACAGTGTACACATAACTGGATATCAGTTTGTGATTTGGACATGTGAGGGTGACCTAGATGAAAAATCATTACACTTTCATACACATTAACAGTATCCATGCTCGATCCATCTTTTGGCTTATAGTAATCTATTTTTGTTACAGATGCCAGTGCCTGGACTTGTTTCCAATTAGGAGAGGTATATATCACACATCCAATCTTCACTGGTTACCTGCAGAGAACAGGGAGGAGGGGGGGAGGGGGGGAGGAGGGGGGGGGGGGCAGGGGTGAAGGTACAGAAGAGAGCGAAATAGACAGAAATAAAGAGAGAGAGAGAGCAGGAGAGAAAGAGAGAGAGAGAGAGAGGAGAGAGCGAGAGGGCGGAGAAATGAGCGAGAGAGAGAGAGAGAGAGAGAGAGAGAGAGAGAGACACAGAGAAACCCAGAGAAAGATTGAGAGAAAGAGAGCGAGAGATGTGAAGAGGCAGTGCAAGCCTAGCTATTTATTTTTTTTTTCAACAAGGGGCCACAGTGAAGTTGTCAGGCGGCAGAGTGTGCGAGCCCACCAGACGATAATGTGGCATGACACTTCTGAAATGAGAGGCCGGGTTGCCATGGAAAAGAGTGAGGAGAGACGGCGCCTCTGGGGACCCAAATAAAATAAGCTGTAAATGATGTTTGATTAGAATTTACATCATGGGACCATTCAGGACCACCCTTTGTCAGCGTCCTCTTGCCTAGTCCACCTTTTGTCTGTGTGTGTGTGTGTGTGTGTGTGTGTGTGTGTGTGTGTAAGTGTGC
>NW_028180324.1:0-7500 GCF_964030765.1 Micromesistius poutassou | reverse complement strand
GGAGATCCTTGACTTGCCGGGCGACAGAGGAGCCGTATGCAGAGGAGATGCTGTTAGTAATGTTTTGTATTTTTCACGTGTTGCAAGCTTCATAAAACCAAAGCGTTAGGGACGGCGAAAGCTGATTGGTGTGATAACAGGGAGAGGAGCAATGGGTTATTGTCTTTGCACACGCGTAACTCTTACACCATACGCTACACACACACACACACACACACACACACACACACACACACACATTCCGTGTCTGTGATTAATGAAGATTAATTAATGAAGAAGCATCTTATCATATACATTCTATGATATGGAGTACATATTGAGTACATTATCAGACATTGGGATTGAGAAATTAGGCATGCCTTTTATTATGACGTTATCCACATATATTCAATGGAGTGGGCTTGGTCTCATGTTCCCGTTTCCAAAATTTGCTTCTGGATCTGCAGGAGTACGAACGCAGCGTGAGTCTCTCGTATTCTCTGCTCCTGCTCGGCGCGACAGAGGCTCTCCTTCTGCCCTGCAGTGTTTAACCAATCAATGAAAGACCTCATCAAGTACAGCAACGCTGGGAGTCCAGTAACTTACATCTACAAAGACCTGAACAGGCCAGTGTTGTGCAAGTTCACGCTTCACGTGAACCAGTTCAAAGTTCAGTTCGTACAAAAGAAAATGAATAAATTCACGTTCATAGTTCACCGGTTCAGTTTTGAACTAGTTCATGTTCAGTTCATTAACAGTTTTTTTTTAGAAACCGAAGAAAAACAGTTGGAGTGAGTATTCTGTGCTTATCTTTTTAAAATGAATCCTCTCCATTACCTGCTGCGCATCACTACAATCTAGTTCAAGTTCTATAAAAATGAACTTGTTCAATGAACTAGTTCTTTTGAACAACACTGGACTCTGCAGTGGTTCATGGTCCCTGACAGTCCCGCTGTGGTTTATTCTGCACACAGCCCCCACGCACGTTACTTTAAGGCTACAGTGTTTTCAAAGTAAGTTACAGTTAAATGATATCCATTTTTACAAACTGAATTGAACAAAATGTTATATATGTGTACATTATATAATATTAAAATAGTGTAATCTACAATGTGTCACCGGCATTTTCTATTTCCCTCAAACATGTTTTTCCAAATGCCTGAGTGGTAAATGTCATAAACGTCATTGCTTCTCCAGTAGTGTAACATATTTCAGCCATAATATTCTCCCATAGCCACAATACTCAGTAAACATAACATAAGCTGTAAGACTTGTGTATAGTCACAACCAGCTGATCATACATAGATGAAGGGGGCGGGCTTTTAAAGCCACAGAACACGCCCACCTCTACCTGCCTATTTAACTCAGACTCCGCCATTTTAGAATCAGAATCTCTTGGGCGGCGTATCGATTAGATGTAAAGCTTAGAGACGCTCCACGCGTGTTATATACGATCCCTCTCCTTTTGTTTCATAGACGATAGACAATAGACCAATAACCCTAACCAAATAAAGTGAGTTAAAAGCGATCCTGTCTCGGCGGCCTTTCCTGGACTAAAATACCATAACAGTAGTAAGCAGGAATAGGGGTTGTTTAGTGTCAAACAGCCATACATAGAACCGCTAGCTGGCACGTGTCAGGCAGCAGGGCGTACAAAGCATCCTAATGACTCTATGGGGGTCTGGGCTTCTCCACAAGAAGAACACTTCACAATGTGAAGCCATTTTTATTTCAGGTATACGTGACCAAACATGTAAGACCAGCGAATCTGTAGGTCCGATTCAGCCTATTACTAATATTTACCAAACTATTTATAGAACCCAATATGAATTTGTGAGAACTCTGAGGCAGTGCACGTGCACTCTCCGTGATGATTTGGAAAGAAGTTTTTGGTTTTTGACGTTGATACGCTGGCATGACCTCCCTGCTCGCGGTCGAATCCCGTGAATCCCCTGACGGGGCGATGACAAGGGGGAGACAGAAAGGTTTCAGTCCCCACACCTGTGATCCATCCCCCGTCTCTAATCACCTCCTACGATATCGTCCAGTGGCCTGCCGCACACATCTCTCCGTATAGCACCTACCCTTTTAATGGCCGCAGAATTAAAACATATCTGCCGTGGTATATCTCCGCTCACTTCCGACTCATGTTATTTAAAGTAATTAACCTTAATTTGCCCAAAACGACACCAATCTGCGTTAGACGGACAGTTCATGAGTGGATCTCTGTCACTGGCCCCCGCGCCGCCTCTCACTCCCCCCTAATGGGTTCTCCCCTTAATCAAAATCCAGCCAATAGATCTTGATATGGAATCATATTTTAATTGGGACTACATTCTGCTTAATAGTTTTATAATGTGCGGCCACTAATAGTGTCGCCGCACAGCCAGGATCCACTCGCTGCCGCGCCTGGGACTTTTAGAAAACCCCTCGCCCCCACACACACACACACACACACGCACACACACACACACACACATCCACACGCATGCACACACACACGCACGCACGCCTGCACGTGTGCATGGACACACAGACACACAGAACTATGTGTCATTGTATGTGTGTAGTGATTATAACCAACGTAAAATCCAGCGTTTAAGCTTTCATAACCCCGCATTTAAGGACTTTGTATTTTATTACGCCTTAAATGCGAAAATGGGCTATTGAACGCGCTATTGTAGTGGTGAATAGTGGTGAATAGTGGTGACTAGTGATTAATAGTGGTGAATAGTGATGACTAGTGGTGAATAGTGGTGAATAGTGATGAATAGTGATGAATAGTGGTGAATAGTGATGAATAGTGATGAATAGTGATGAATAGTGATGAATAGTGGTGAATAGTGGGTGAATAGTGATGAATAGTGGTGAATAGTGATGAATAGTGATGAATAGTGATGCATAGTGATGAATAGTGGTGAATAGTGATGAATAGTGGTGAATAGTGATGCATAGTGGTGAATAGTGATGAATAGTGGTGAATAGTGATGAATAGTGATGAATAGTGGTGAATAGTGGTGAATAGTGATGAATAGTGGTTGAATAGCGGAGATTGTAATGAATACACATCTACATGTAAGCTTAGTTCTGACCCACACACACACACACACACACACACACACACACACACACACACACACACACACACACACACACACACACACACACACAATAAATAGACTTGATTACACTTGATCCTCACAATTCAGTTTCAGTTTTCTGATCTTAGCTTGCATACTATTGGCCCATCAGATCATACTATTGGCCCATCAGATCATACTATTGGCCCATGATCAGATCATACTATTGGCCCATCAGATCATACTATTGGCCCATGATCAGATCATACTATTGGCCCATGATCAGATCATACTATTGGCCCATCAGATCATACTATTGGCCCATGATCAGATCATACTATTGGCCCATGATCAGATCATACTATTGGCCCATCAGATCATACTATTGGCCCATCAGATCATGCGTTACAAAAATCGTTGTGCATACAAACAACATTTCTTCTCAAACACGTTTTTGCCAATGTTCTTTTGTGAATAAAAGAAGTCTGTAATTGAGGCTCTCCTTTCTGTCGCGTGCACATTGAAAACACCTCAGAAATTAATTCTCTGCGTGACACATTCTACCTGAAACGCCGCACAAGAGTTTCCCCAGCTCATCCTTTGACCTGCAAGAGGTCATTGTAAACACACTCTCATTCATGTCACCCCTTTATGCAGATTTCCAATGCTTCCCTCTTTCTTTTTTTTCCCTTCCAAATAAATATCTATTTTTTTTCTTCCAATTTCTTTCCTGTACATAGCTGTGTGATCCGAAAGCCGGGACCATGACATGGTGGAATTGGAGAGAATTGATAGCGCTGGTGTGAATATTGAAAATGTTGAATGCCGTGTATGCATGCAGTAAACAACACGCGTACACAGGTTTAGGGGGACGTTCCGTGTTTGCGTTCTCTTGCCAGGCCAAGGGTATATACTGAGAGGCCGGGGGGGCTGAAAGGTGAGCAGGCAAGATGCTTCTTTTATCATCCTTTTTAATTCCTTTACAAAATATACTGATCCAGTTCTCCCATTGAGAGGACGCAGCGTTGACAAGCGGTGGTTCACGCTCTGCATGTTCAGGCCCAGGGCTCAAGGTCGCCCGCAGCAACGTGAGCAGACCGTCGGCGTGATCTGTCAATGCACAGGTAGGTGTGTGTGTGTGTGTGTGTGTGTGTGTGTGTGTGTGTGTGTGTGTGTGTGTGTGTGTGTGTGTACACGTCCAGGAGTTATTCAGTTTATTCCGGCTCAGTATATGTATGTGTGTGTCTGTCTGTCTGTCTGTCTGTCTGTCTGTCTGTCTGTCCATCAATGTTTATGTGTGTGTCTGTCCGTCCGTCCGTCCGTCCGTCCGTCCGTCCGTCCGTCCGTCCGTGTTTCTGTGTCCGTCTGTCTGTCTGTCTGTCTGTCTGTCTGTCTGTCTGTCTGTCTGTCTGTCTGCCTGCCTGCCTGCCTGTCTGTCCGTCCGTGTTTCTGCCATATCATTAAATTCTACTTTCGTTTGAACGTTGATCCTGTTACTACAAGCAGCCACTAATACAGAATAAAATGAGAAATGAAACGAAAAATAAACTTTGTTGGTGGAAACTATAATCATAAAATATGCATATTGTTTATCGTTTTGCTGAAAATAATAAATGGTAGATGAAATGCAATGGAAATTAGTTAGCTTACCAATCATATACACATGAGAATAGAATTAGGTCATGTGACTAATCTTATTATTTCCCTTTAAATCCTGGAAACATGAAATAATCCAGTGGCCCAATGAAGAGACTTAAACTTTATTCTCTCAAACGTATGCCAAAAGATAACAATTATGAATGACAAAAAAGCAGCCTCACACCACTTTATAAATGTATGTTTAGAACTGTTTCTATTTCTGTGTTTATGTACATTGGCTATGATTCAGGTTTTTCTTTTTGCGCTGATTATACCTGATGAAATTGCAGCCTTATTCGCATAATTCTGTGGTGACATTTCAATTATTTTGCATAAATGTAATTTGACAATTGGATGGATGCATAGCTTGTGGCCCTCCAAACTAGAAGGCTGCAGACTAATCTCTGAGTCAGAGGGGCGCGGCAGAGAGTGGAAATTAGCTTTTGTGGTCGCCGCGTACTCCCAAGCTCCAAAAGCCAAAGTCTGGGTATGCCTCAAATCTATTCTCTCTCTCTCTCTCTCTCTCTCTCTCTCTCTCTCTCTCTCTCTCTCTCTCTCTCTCTCTCTCTCTCTCTCTCTCTCTCTCTCTCTCTCTCTCTCTCTCTCTCGCCTGATCTCATCTCACTGCTCATTCAAATCTCATCTGTGGTATCAAAGCACCTATTGTGTGATTTATTTAGTCAGCACTCTCCCACGATTCGGTTGAATGAAAGTTTTGCTTTTCCTTTCCTTTGTTGTCGTGTGCTCACAGAGTTTCCAGATGTTTCCTGGAACCACGGTTCCATTTCTCAAAAACTTCTCAACACCATACTTGAAAATAGTAAAAAGTTCGGTCTAAACTTTTCACATCTCTTGCAAAATAAAACACGGCCCTCAAAACTATGTTCTCCCGGCCATAACTGACTGTTTACACCGAGACGATACACACACAGCTATCATTGCAGCTATAGCAATCAGCGTTGCAAATTGTCTAAAAATGATGCGTTTTCTGTTGAGTGCATTGAATTGTGTGCATAGTTCAGTTTTTTGTGTGTGCATATTCAAGGGACGGAAAAAAAGCGGAATCGTAGGCGCAGCGACCTGGAAGTTTCTCCGCAAAGGTTGGACGGGTCAGCCCACGGGTCAAAGGTTAATGGGCATTCAGAACAGCACACACACACACACACACACACACACACACACACACACACACACACACACACACACACACACACACACAGACATAATCGCAGGTAGTGGATACTGAAGAAGGTGGGTGAGGTGGCTGTGGGGGGGTGGTGGATGGAGTTGGGTTGACAATGGGCTATTGGTTTCCCTCTCCCTCTCTCTCTCTCCCTCTCTCTCTCCCTCTCTCTCTCTCTCTCTCTCACTCCCACTAGCTCATTCATTCTCAGTAACCCCCCCCCGCCGCCGCCACCGCCACCTAACCTCCGTTCCATTCGCGCATTAGAATAGTTTGCGGGGCGCTGCCTCGCTCGGCTCCTAATAATAAGGCTCGTTCCGAACGGCTGCCTCCGCGCGCGCCAAGGTTCCTCTTGAATAGCCAGCGGAACACCTGCCAGGGTATGAATGGTCTCCTCCACGTGCCATTTCATTTGCTGAAATCCAATCTCCCCCACGAGTTCTTTAAGTGGACCAAAGGTGATATTGCATAAAGGAAAAAAAAAAAAAGAGTTCTCTCTCTCTCTCTCTCTCTCGTTCTCTCTCGTTCTCTCTCTCCTCTTCTCTATTCCCCCCCCCCCCCCCACCCCCGTCTCATCTCAAATGAGCTCATTGTCACTTTTTGGTCGGTAACATTTCTTAATGTTGATTAACATGTCGTCGTAAGACAAAATGGAGGCGCTGAGGGCGGAGTCTGGACACGACTCGTGACCTTTGAACGGGAACAACGGAATATATACGCTGGGGAGCGTCGGCGAGGGGAACGCTCTGGCTGGTCAACGTGTTGCAATATGAACAATAGTAGAATTATCTCATCAGCTCTCTCCCTAAGCATTCATTAATTGCTGTGGTGCTTGAGAAATGTATATTCCGTTTTCAAATCCTCGCTGTTCTCAAGGCCTGGTGTGTGAAAAAGCGCAGATGTGTGTGACGACAAAGCTGTGGATTGTTGCCCTCTTGTGTTTTTGCGGTTCACGTCGGACAGCCCAGTGGCTGAACATGCACACACACATGGAGACACGTGCACACGTGCATGGATGCACACACACACACACACACACACACACACTCTTCATGTGTCTGATACAGTCTCAATAGCAGGGGATTCCGCAGCCATTGAATGGGCCGGTCTGGGTGATCAAACCAACTTTAACCGTCTCTCTTGGCTTCACTAGAGCTTCACTATCATTCTCCAAAAGCCGTCTCTGTACAGATTGGGCAGGAGAGCATCTTGCATGTGTGTGCCTACCATATGCTCTAAACGACAGCACACAAATGAAGTGGTCTAGTGTTTGCTAACATGGTACTGCCGTTTATGTGAACAATCACAATATTGTACTTGGTCTCCATGTGCCCTGCTCAGTGCTCAGAGTTTGTGGACGAAAACAAACAAACATGGGATCGCCGCCATGCAAGAATTTTTCAGAACGTATTCTCCAAAAACGAAAGCGCTATATTGGTATTGTTTGCATTTGTGGCAGAGCTAGTGCCCTTAGTACAACCTGTACAAGGACGTTATATTAACAGATCATATTGGTGATTTTGGTGAGGCCATGAGAGACAGACAGACAGTCGGTTGTATCAGCCCGGTAATCGTACTGTACTACGACTTTCTAACAGTCAACTAGGCAGCCGGGAATCA
>NW_028180325.1:0-9412 GCF_964030765.1 Micromesistius poutassou | reverse complement strand
CCCCCCCCCCCCCCCCCCCCTCCCCCTCTCTGATCAAATACCTCTCAGGGTCAGGAGGATGATTGAAACCATCTCCACAACAATGGATTCCCGCTATCTCCTCACTCCCGAGGTGTGGGAGTGCCGTTTCATCTGAGGCTTTTGATTAATAAAGGAACGGTCGGCTGGCCTAGAGCGCTGCTGTGCCTTCTCACCGCCCCCCCCACCCCCCCCACCCCCCCCCCCCCCCCGCCCAACATCCATCACGCGCGTGACAGCCCACCTCTCCACGTTAATTAGCGGTGATATTTAAGCTGTCTGAGGTGGTCTTTGGCCGTCAGCACAGTGGCAGCACTGCTCATCATTATGAATTCAATTCTGCCACCCCAGATACTGCGTCCTACCTCTACCACCTCGCTGCACCAATGCACACACACACACACACACACACACACACACACACACACATGTGCAAACCCACACACACAACTCAACCCAATATTATCAGCAGTCTTACCAGCCTATGAGTATAATAGGTTAAATACAACCCTTCAAATATCAGAAGAAAAATATCAAAAGACATGTTACGGCGGTCAAATCAATTCTGCGAGCAGTTGCATACCCGCTTCAATCATCAATCTGCCATCTTCCCAGTCCCTGGTAAGATGATTTTGCATTTCAATAAAGCATGGGACATATATCTGTTGTTTCATTTTCAGAACAGTCGGTTCTCGTGGTGACATATTAACGATGATTGCCAAATATTGCAATACTCTACTATAGTATAAACCATTTTTATGAAATAAAGCATGGGTGGGAGGATGAAATGTAGATGAAGTATTTACCTTAGGGGGGACGCAAGGGGGCCTCCACAGGAAAGGCAGCCATCTTAATAACAGCTTGGAGCACAAACAAAATGGCCCCCAAATGAAATTAAGTGGAAATATGGAGAGATGTGTGTGTGCCACTGAGACACCTTAGTCCCATCAGCCATGAAGAGAGCTGACAGGTATGGGGGGGGGGCCGGGCGGGGGCTGCCAACCACATGACGCATAAACATCTCAATACGAGGGGCCACATTTCAATGTGACACACATTCAGTTAACTGACACTAATCTTCTAATTAACTTAATACTCAAGCAGATGAATTAATCTCTGCATTTCAGCCTCATGTCATGAACAGATGCGTTTCATCATTAATGAGTTATATATATATATATATATATATATATATATATATATATATATATATATATATATGTATATATATTATATAGTTATAGATCTGAGACATTTATTAGCAACCACTGAGAGGGAGAGTTGATGTTATCTTAATAGGTGTATCAGATTTATTGTTTATTTATTATTAAGTGTGTGCATGTGTGTGTGTGTTCATGCGTTCATGACTATCGTTGCATATGACTGTGAGTAGTACTACACACATGAGCAGGCAAAAGGCATGGATATGGCCTTTGCCTGCTCATGTCTATAGTACATGCATAAGAAGAGATTGAAGTACAGCAGCTACCAACAAAAATGGTGACCAGAGATGGAAAATGTCTGGTAGTTGCTCTTGTAATGGATGTTTGCTCACATGTAGTGTGCACTGCAGACTATTCAAGTATGGTAGCATGCAGTGTGTATGCACTGCAGACTACTCAAGTATGGTTGCATTAATTGGTAGTTCGTAGCAAGTAGTGTCTTATGGGCTTTACAATATCGGCAAAAAATATTTGGGAAATCTGATCTTGACTGTAACAATAAGTATTCTTAGTTATCTAGAGTAGAATTACTGTGACATCTTTTCAGAACTATTTTTTTTTTTCGTTTTTTGATCAATTCTATTGGGGAAAATATCTGTGATTTGTAGAATATCTCCTTCAAACAAAACATAGCGAGGCAGATAGGCCATGACCACCGAGGAGCATTTGACAGGGGGAAAAAGAATGCACTCTTACCTGGCAATAGCAATTAGCCATTCTAGGCCTACTAGTCTATGCAGATTCAAACCTCTCCATGCAGATCCAAAGGAGGTTGTCTATTTGCGGAGATTTATTTAACCCGAGCGTCGTCCCCATTCCTTTGGACAGGAGGGATTCTCTGGCGCCGCGCCGGTTTAAAGATCCCTTTGCAATGGAGGCGCGTTCGGCCTGAGCAGATGCATTAACACGCCATGGCATTATGCCACCACATTAATCAATGGCTCTCTCCCGCCGACACAGGGAGTCTGAACAACCTCTCCCGGGAACCCCTGTCACTTCAGACACGGGCCTATGAGTAAGTGCCACTCTAGGTCTTAACTTTAAGGGCCAGTTTACCCGTTTAAAAAAAAAAAGAACCCTAAGGTGTTAATAGATATCAAACAGTTGGTGAAAGGAAATAGGTGGCCTGCACCCGCCCCACGCACACATTTGTAATACTTCAGTTGTTTGATGGTGGAGGGAGAGACGGCACGTTGAAGCTTAGTTTAGCCGGGACCAGTCCATTAGTGTAAACTGTGGGATAACATATAAGAGGCTGAGGACATGACAGAGTTAATAGTTGTGGGGTGCTAGGTCAGATCACCAATGAACCTTTAAACAAGTTCCTCTTGACTGTGAGTACACCAACAGTGAACATTTCAGTCCAACAGGAACAATGTGTTGGCCTGTGACCTGCCTGCTGCATTGCTGTCAATACTCCCGAAACGCACCCGCGATTGACAGCAGCAAACGTTGCCTGTCAGAAGCCAATTCCTCATGAGAAAATACTTAGGACAAAGAGATGTAGTACATCGAACGGGGCGTGTCCGACCCAGTGCGTTCTCTGTACAGATATGCGTGAACTCATCTAGAACACCACCAAGACATTCCATCATTCCTCAGAGAGGGGTCATAACTTCTACACATGGAAAGACTGTTTTCTTTCTCATCAGTGACACGTTGTCAGTAGGAGCGCTGCGTAACCCCATCCCCCATCTCAAAAGTTATCAAGTTCATGAGTCGGTGCCTCACAGAATAATGCAATCCAGCTTTTGCAAGGATAGTCCGGGGCTTGTCTCTGTCTCTTTATTTTCCAGCAATTTTCCACTTGAGCAGACGGCCCTAAGTGTAAAGTGAACGAGTAAGGAGAGGGATTTGATATAGACGGGAAATGGCGCATGAATTCAGGGGGTTGATAGACAGCGCAGGGCAGCCTCGCTATTTACCCTTCTACTGCTCCATGGGTCATGGCCGTTACAGGGCCACATTCCTGCTCTTCCTGATCTCGGCAGGATAAACTGCTTGGCTGATGAGGAGATAGGCCGCAGATAGATGATGGCACTGCACGAACAGCACACTGCACTAAGCAGATACACTAGGCAGATGTCAAAGTGACTTTGGCAGTTTGCTGCTGTTGATCAGCTATGCAATAGAGATTTACTCCCTGTCACTTAAGGTCCTCTAAAACATTTTGAGAGCCCACTGATCACAAGAGGAATGAGCCGATGGGAGCAGGGAAGATGGCTGCCGTGTTAAAGGGGCAGGGTTATGGGGACAAGACGAAACGGGCGTTTATATATGCTGACCCAGTGAGGCAGAACAACTCTGTGGGGAAGAACCGATGCATATATAGGAGTAAATATATAAATACCGTACCTCTGAAAAATAAAAGTTATTCACTACAAATAAAACATTTGCTTTTCTTGAGTTTCATTTAGTAAGCATTTTGGCACTCGGTTTGTGTCATCTCTTTCTGACAGGCATCCAGCCATGGGCTTTCCTTTTTGTCTGGTATTTGTTATTTTTCGGTCTCTGCTCTCCGGAAGGTCTCTCCTGCTCTTATGACGTCAGGACAATTATACACCAGCACCACCTCCCTTCGGGGATAAGATTTTACGATTGCAACCTGACACCCTTTCTGTGTCCTATAAGCGACAGAGCTGTAACTCACTTCAAAGGCACCCGGCATCAAATCACAGCACACCCATAAATTAACCTGTCATGTATCGGCCAATGAGAAGTCGGCATTAAATCTGGACTGTCACGCTTGCGGCCAATGGAAAGAAGATGGCGGTAAATCTGTCAGGGGTGCGCCTGTTAACGGCATTGTGGTGTGGTTGGGGAATCCACGGAGAGAGAGAGAGAGAGAGGGAGGGAGGGAGGGGAGGTGGGAGGGAGGAGAGAAAGTGAAGAGAGAGAAAAAGGGGGAGATGGAAGAGGGAGGAGGGGAAGACAGAGAGGTTTCTGAGGCATGCCACAGAATAAATACTGCTTCACCTTATTTTTTTTATTTTCTGGAGAGGATGGGATGTCGGGAGGAGAGGAGGAACCAGGCCCCCAGAGGCGCTGCGGCAGGAATCCAAACAACAGCGGGAAAAGCGCTCATAAAGCTTAACGGCCTGCGCGACTGTGCCTGATGCGGACGGTCTACAGTAAGAATGACAGATTATCTTTCTTTTAGCACCCTCTCGCATCCACACTCACAGTCCCACCATTCTTCAGCCTCTGTTTGATACCGGCGGGGTCCTCGGACTCTGCCCGCGTCGGTGCTCCGCTCAGCGGGACGCAAACCTGCACATGCACATGTATTCAATTGTGATGGCTCCTAGGAGGACCGGGGTTGACAGCGCTGCACAGTAGGACCCGGCTTTGGTTCAGGAAGGAGCGGATTGCTTAGATCACAGGGAAGACAGTTTAATTCCCACATATGGATTACATCAGGAACAGTGCTATAAAGCATTCTCTCTGTTGCAGGGGTGGAGGCTGCGGCACCGCTGGTTCTGCAGAGAAGGATAGCGTCATAACATGAGGAAAAGCAGGTAGAATATATTCTATATTTTAACCATGCCCTTGGCAAAGCAATTTCACTATCCTATCAAAGTGGGACATTTTCATGAAATAAATCGTATAGGTGCCATAAAAAAATAACGGGATTCTGCAAACGCAATGATATTCCAAATTCCGCTACCAAAAAAAAAACAAGATCTTTCCCTCACTTTAGTCCAACAATTTCCTCACCAAACTGTTATGACACCCAATAAACCAGGCCTCGTTCAGGATGACACTTTTATCTTATATCAACCTCCAAAAAAAGAGTAAACATTAACACCAGAATGGTAAAGCCATCTAAGGTGATAACTGCTTGTATTTTTTCCGTTGCTCTTCACAAACATAAACAACGTGCTGAGTTACGGCAGGGGCCCGGGGGGGGGCGAGGGGCGCCGCTGGAGGTGTTGGTTTTGGCTGGCGTTTCCTCCAGCAACCATGATTCTCTGTTTCGATGGGAATCCATAAACAGGCCCGGTGAGGGCCAGCCACGGCCATAAAGCACGTCAGGCTACAGCCAGGCTCCTCTGTGGCAGGAGGGGGGCCGGCCCCCGGGGGCCCCCGTCGTACCACCGCTCTCCCCTTTCACGTGTGCAGCCACATGCATTCTGTGCAGCCTGTTATGACCCATTCAGGAGAATCCATGCATTTTGCCTTCAGGGCATTCGAAAATTGCTTTAGCAATTTGAATTGCAATTGAATCACTGCGCTTAAGAGTTGCATTGGTTAAGAAATGTACCACTAGTTTTTCATCTATCGAGGCGTTACGGTACAGGCGTGTAATATTCAAATGTGAATGCGGTGCCATGGGTGTGCCCGTTAATGCTAATTCAGTAGGTCATAAAATATCACGCGGGTCCTGCCCTTTGTCTCCGTCATCCTGTTATTACGACGCTAGGCTTAATGTGTGTGCTTTACCGACTCTAATACAGTGTCATTGTCTTTTCCTGCTGTTGTTCCCCGTTCTGAGGTCAGGCCGTTCCGTGGATGCTCAGGCACATTGGCTATGACATAAACACCCTGTAAGCGTGCTGCTGATAATTTATTGACTGTTACACACAGACACAGACACACACACACACACATACACACACACACACACACACACACACACACACACACACACACACACACACACACACACACACACACACACACACACACAACTTGCAACACCGCCAAGAGTGAAAGAGAGGGAGAAAGAGAAAGTGAGGGAGAAAGAGAAAGAGAGACCTCTTTCATGATGGACAGAGATGGAGATGGAGATGGGAGAGAGAGAAAGAGAGAGAGAGAGAGAGAGAGAGAGAGAGAGAGAGAGAGAGAGAGAGAGAGAGAGAGAGAGAGAGAGAAGGAGATGGAGAGAGAGAGACAGAGACCTCTTTCATGATATGCATCGATCAATTACAAGGCTCTAACCCGCGTGTCTATGACAATTTTACTGCATGTTATGTACAGCGTGTCAAGTAATGGCATTTGAGACTATTACACTCATTCCTGTATAATTAATATAAATTACCTCCCTGCTTTTTTACGACGGTGCAGCTGTAATTAGCCCATGAGAGCGAGTCGTTGAGGGTCCGATGGAGCCGCGGGGCTCGGGGATTAAAAGTAAACCTGGACCAGATCCACGGCTGGATCTCTTCGACAACGCCCTGTCCTCACACACGTTGTTTCCCCTCTTTGGGATCTTATTAAATTGACTCCTACACCCACTTCTGTGAACGGTCCATGTTTACCTCCCTGAGAATCACAGCACGCACACACACACACACACACACACACACACACACACACACACACACACACACACACACACACACACACACACACACACACACACACACACACACACACACACACACACGTACAAGGCAGCTGACTGACCCAACATCAGAGACAGTAGGCTCACTGTTGGGTGATTGGGCTCTGTGGTGATTACTCTCCAGTTCCCAACTATTATTAGTCTTCATTCATGCTGTCCATGGCGAGACTCTTTCACATTCCCACTTTTCCATTTCACATGAAATTGGAATCATGCCAAAATACATCAAATCCATAGTATAAGTATCTGTGTATAATTAAAACACCCAAATGGCCACACTCTCACTGCAGTCATCTAGCCAATAATAAGCAGTTAACATTTTGGTTTGTCATTTCTTTAAAATCTCCTCACATTAAGAGTGAGTTGACCTGAAATAATCCTCACTTTCTCTATGAACCCTCTTCCTTGTTAGCCGTGATATGTACACAAAGCCATACCAAGGAATATTTGTAGTTTGTAAGGGCTAGAGCTTAAATCAAGCGTTTTCAACAAATCACTGTGTGTGTGTGCGTGTGTTTCTCTCTTTTTGTGTGTGTGTGTGTGTGTGTGTGTGTGTGTGTGTGTCTCTGTGCTCTCTAACAAGGAGCTCCAGACCGAGGTAGAGACCATGTGCTACGCTGGCTCTGGACCACAGAGGCCAGCGGACCGGCCAGAAGAGGAGGGAGGGTTGGGGCGGCCAGGACCCCAACACGTACCCAATGTGGTTTTCATCAAGTATTCTCCGTGTGTGTGTGTGTGTGTGTTGTGCAACACAGCACAAATCTCGCTACAAATTCCTTCCAGAGGTCAACGTGGTGGTGGGACTATGTAGATAGAGGACCTCCTGCTTTGTAATATGCACGTGGTAACTCCGTGATCTAGTGCTGCTAACCCCGTAGTCCTGGTCTCTCTGGGGGCGGACAGTATGGAGGCGGGGGTGGGGTCACCTCGGCTCCATCACTGTGCTCGGTTTGAGGTATGCGCGTCTGTGTGGGGTTCATGGGCGTAGCTGCGTGGATGTACACCACAAATGACAGAGACATGGGCTTCTGGGTGGATATTAATTATGAACCCCCTCGCTGCCTTTCACCTTTGTAAGTGGTGCAATACGAGCATCAACAGACCTTGAAACGGACGGCTACAAGGGGTCCGTCAGCGCCGCCCTGCCTCTACCAGGAGATGGCGCCCTTGTTCTAGTTGGCTCTTGATACTGGTAGTCAGGAGCAAAGAGCACATGACACGTGTAGGAGAGCAGCGCTGGGAAGAGGAGACAAGACTTGGCTTTAGAACTTGGGACGTGTTGCTACGTCGCTTGGGATGAGTCAAGATGAGTCAACAATAACTGAATTTCTTATTATTGAAACACAAAAATCGCATGATTTGTTCTTGTCAACTATCTAGGGGCCCGGAGCAATCGAAAACAGGAGAAACGGGATTATTAAGTCAAGAAAGTGTATTTATTATTAAGAACTGATGATGGGCCCAGATCTAAACCAGCCTTTACCTTCTCCATGTGTATACATACAGTACTTTGTGCACTTTTCATCAGAGCATTTGCTATAACAGAATAAACAAAATCATCACCAACCGTCTTAAAATGACCCATTTGAATCATGGAGAAAAAGACTGCACTCTAATCAATACAACCTTGTTTTTGTTCCTCAACAAAATAGTGGAATGTTATCACAGGACACTACAGTACATCGTCTTCACATGATGACGCTCTGAGAGGGAAGCGACACCAATCAGTGGGAATGTTCACCACAACTGCATCGGTTTACAAACATTGTGGTGACGACATACAAAAGGAGCCTGTGTTGAAATGGGACTGAGGGATTTCTTGGAGTGCAACTGGATGGGGCGCCGGACTCTTCACAGCTTCGATTGGAGGAGAGGAGAGGAAATCAGAGCAGGGGAAGAGCATGGAGCAGGTCCACGACGGTGGGCGGTGTAGTAGACAGGCCTCCGAGCGCTTCTATCGTAGAAGGGACCATTTGATCTGTTCTTTCGCAGACTGCAGAACCTGTGAGGGGATAACAATAAGGTCTTAAGTCAAATAAAATGTTAAACACAGACAATATTTTACCCCATTTGTTCCAAAAGATATTTAAAGAAACTTTCTGCAAGAAGAAACCACCACATACATTTAAAAAGGTCATTTAAAACAATATTGATAAATATAATGCACGCTTTACAAATGAACAATGAGGGGCGATAAAGAGTGATGTACACGCGGAGGAAATTTCCAGATTTAATTAATCATCTTAATTTGCTGAATAAAAGAAAAACCATAACCATAAAGCGGGGGGAAGAGGAGCAGCCATAAATCAGGGCCAGATGAGGCTGTGCGGTAGACTGCCCGCTTAAATGGGACATTAATCAACAGCACACACGTACAGAAGGAGAACCAGAACTCAAACGCATGCATCACTACTGACGGCAAACCTCACCACCGAGAATCATTTGCAATCATGCACACAGGCAGAATAGATTGCGATGCAGGTTCCAACAGAGGTTATACAGACAATAGTTTGACCGGCGATACAGCAAGATATGCACTGAAGGATTGACAATTCACACTTAAACCACAACTGCCAAGTTTCTTACCTGAGTGACGGTCTGCTCTGTCAAAGGCACGTCATCGCCCTAAAGCAAAGAAAACATGGCTTTACATTGTTCCGATAGGACATCTACAACTCGTTGGAATACACACACACGTACGTGTGTGTGTGTGTGTGTGTGTGTGTGTGTGTGTGTGTGTGTGTGTGTGTGTGTGTGTGTGTGTGTGTGTGTGTGTGTGTGTGTGTGTGTGTGTGTGTGTGTGTGTGTGTTTGTGTGTGTGCGT